>NW_027151323.1:0-7182 GCF_019968955.1 Porospora cf. gigantea A | reverse complement strand
GCGGGTCTAAACGGTGTCCTTGACCGTTTGGAGACTCTGTGTGGGGACTCCAGCCAGCTGGGCACTGAGTCGGGTCCGGACAAGGGCGCTCTGCGAAGCCGATGCGACCGAATCCTCATGGGCTTAATACCCACGTGTGAGGTCGGGCTGGAGGCTGCCATTCGGTGCGCTAATGATGGGTGCGTCCTCCACGTGCACTGGATAGGCTCGAAGACTGCCGGTGTCTACAAGGAGGCCGCCCTCATAGAGAAGATGTTCCGCAGCCGGCTCCCCGCTTCGTGTTCACTCGCAGTGTTGGGCCACAGCACAGTGAAGAGCTATGCGCCCAAAATTGACCACTTCGTACTCGACATCCGCCTGTCCAAGCCCTGAAATTTTACGCGATGATGTTGTGATCACAAACAGAGCCTGAGTTCCTTCCCACAACTCTGCCCGATTTTCATCGTTTTCAATGGGGTCCTTCACCCTCTTGCTTGATTCAGGTCTCATAGAAGGTGGGTGTGGACTGCTGTGTACACTTAGCCTTCCAGGTATGGATCCCTTACCTCCGCAACCTGATCAAGGAGAAGGATGCATCGTGAGTCCCCCCTGGGCTTGACATTTAGTCTCGTACTGTGGTCACCGACTCATGCCGACGTACACATGCGTCGCGCCGTCGAGGACCTCGGCAAGGGCACTCCCGCGGTATTTCACTCTTGGAAGGATATCAACGCCGTGCTCGCAAACTCCGCTGACGTCTTCGTCATTCTGCAGCCGAAGGACCATATGCGCGCGGTGCTTGAGGCCCTGCGGGTGCCACGGCCACCTCACATCTTTTCCGCTCACAGTGTCGCTGTGACCAGACAAATGATGACTCCAGTGGTGGGCGCGTGGCGTCGCGGTACGAGGGGTGGTCCTTCGGTGTGGTCCTTCGCAGAGCCATTCCGGTATGAGACTTCCGTGACAAAAATGCGCCACCTTATGGCTGACATCGGTCCTGTACGTGGAGGCTCCATCGTTTACACGCACCCAACTGAGGATCTGGAAACCATGACACGACATGTTATCGCCATGGTCCGCCGGATGCTTGGAGACCTGCGAGGAGGACAATCCTGGAAGACTGCTTCGGGACTCGGGGGGGTGCTCTGCCTTATTGCGAACCAGGCAGAAGTCACGGTCAACATCGAAACTGGTCCCCAATCCCTGCTACACGCAACATTTCTAGGCCGTGAGGGTAAGGCGGTGCTGAGCAACACTAATGAAGGCCTTCTTGAAGTTCAAAGGCAAATGGGAGGCACATTCGAGAACCCGTCTCTACACGAGTCTACTGGCCGGCCTTGGTCACTGAAAGGCTGGCAAGAGCACTGCGCAGATCATGCCAGCGCTGATCCCAACACGCCGGAATCGGCCTTAATCGACATAAGCATTACGGAAGCGTTTGTCGTGGGCAACGGGGTGCCGTTAGCACTAGTGGTGCAGTCTGAGTAGGTTAGCACTTGTTTGTGCATGCTGAGTAGTATATGATCGAATTTCACAATAATGCCCCTGGACACGCGCGAAGTATCGATGCCAACCCACACCACCACTCACAGGGTGGAACGGACCGCAACGCCAATGAAGGTTATTCGTCATGGTGAACGTATTTTGCCGGCCTCGTCTCCCTCCCGTCTATGTAACCCCCCACAGACTTACACCAATCGCATACCGGCTTCCTCTACCTACAGCGGGAAGGTGACGACTCGGATTACTTCCTGCGGGCCGGAGGTGACGACACGGGTGACCGAAAGTCGCCCCGCCGAGATGGCATCGAGAGTGACGCAGATCAGAGGTTCAGACACCAGGGCTGAGTCACGAACCATAAATCGCCGTGTGACGACTACTCCGAGAGATTCGCGAGACTCATATTTACTGTCCAGTCACGAAGCAGTCCACCCTGGTGTGTCAGATAGAGTAAGTCACATCCATCAGTATCTAACTAATCGTGATGTCGTCCGCACGTCCAGACCCATGGCTACCCACCATGTGTCATACGGAACGAAGTCGAGGGTAACTCAGTACGGCGGACGAACCGTGCGAGAGGGTCTGGGTCGACACGCTCAAACACAGCCGAAGTGGCAAGGGGGCAGCCCAGGTGTCATCCTCGGAGGAAAGTCTACGGGAATGACCAACGCGGAAAAAGAAGCTGCTGTGCGAGAAGCTCAACAACGAGAATTGGATTCAAAATCCCTATTGAGCAAATCGCCGTCGGATTCGCTGAACTCAAGCTGCTCCGGCAGCGGAACTATAGGCGACCTCGGTAATGCTCTCATAAGCGAACCAACTTTTGCAACCTCCTTTTCTACAGCCCCTGAATCCCACCGAAGACACCACAGCGCAAACACTCCCAGACAAGGCCGCAGCTCCCAGGCTCCGACTCGCTCCTCATCCATCTCCTACATCCGCAATGCCCCCGCCACAGGCTTGCAAGGTAACGAGTCCTTAGTAGCGCCCTCCCCTCAGGCAACACCCTCCCGTGTCACGATAATGAACGGAAACGTCGTGCAGGTGTTTAGCCTGCAAAAAGACGAGCGGCGCTCAAGCTTTAAGCTAGAAGTGCATACGATTTGGAACTAGGTTACACGGGTAATCTTCTTTGGTCATATATCCAGTCGGCTGCTTGTCGGAGACCTGGTAACTCAAAAACGGCCCCAAGCGGCGTGAGCTTGACGGAAGCCAGGACGTTAGGTAGGAATGAGCTAAATAAAACCCACGACCCGTAGCACTCCGCCACAAATCCTGAATCAGTCACCAGCGACTCCCTCACCAGCCAGACGCCAGCGCACCATTATCAAAACCATGCCACCCAGGAAGAACAACGACCCTTTTAACTTGACGGGACGAACGAAGAACCTTATGGTCTTCTGGAGGCCGATTATCGCGGCAATCCCGGTCATGAAGGCCATCTGAATGAGGCCTCACAAGGCACTCACGTTGCCAAGTGTCAGCAGCACCCGGTCCAGCAACAGCACTGTTCCGAGCAGCCACAGCCCTACGCCGAGGGACGTCATAGCGACACCTATCTTGGAGTTCTGGGCAAGCATTGGGAATTGTGCAAATGTGGCCAAGCATCATTTTCCTGCGGCCAAAACTGCTCAGCGGAACGAGGTCATCTGCCATTGACTTCGTGGAGGAGGTAGAGAAGGCTTGGGCGGTTTTTTCGGACGTAAAGGTGCAGTGGATGCGTCATGGTGTGTTAGGACTGCACATCTCGCTATCCAGCACCGTAGAAGTGCCACACGTCCTCCATGATCGGTTCGTCACGTGCTGTCGCGTCGCTTCTCAAGAGATTCGCCGACTTTTAGAGACGTGCAGCGTAATTATCTCCACACAACTCATCGTGCTCACCAACGCAGATAACAGCCGAGAGTTCCTGGCCCTGACTGTCGACTCGCCAGCTATGGCGACGCTACTGAACTGGACAGACCAGCGGTGGAGTGCCTTTGGCCTACGATCCATAGGGAATCACACTCCTCACCTCTCCATTCTGAGCCAGCCCACAGGTACACAGTGAGGTCGTGGCACTCGCAACACAGCCCGTCACTGCAGTCCTTTTTACACTCTTTTCGGCCCGATATCAGGTCTTGGTTCGTGCCTTTGTCCGCTCTGGTGCTGCTACACGGTGTGGCGCCATAGGCTACCTGACACAGGCACCTATCCCATCCAACTCTGGAAGTCCGACGACGATTCTGACAGCTCTGAGCCAGAACGACTCCACAGTGATTACAAATTATGAATTCCAATGTTGTCATGGGGCGCCTGCTTGGGTTTCGCTGTATCACTACTATCTTACAAGGTCACCGTTGCTGCTATTGAGCATTTCCTGCCTCTGTTCGAACGGCGCGGGTTTATCGGGCACGACTTAGCCAAGCCACAGAATGTGGGTGTTCCCGAGTACCTTGGGCTTGTATCAGGGGTTGTTACCCTTCTTGTGTGCTTCGTCACTCAAGCTGCCTTCACCTCCGATGCCGAGCTGCTGTTGGAGTACAATGCGGGCCTCACGACTCTTACGTTCATGCTCCTCCTAGGGTTTGTTGATGACGTTCTAGACCTTCGATGGCGTGATAAAATCGTGCTGCCCTTACTGGCAATGACGCCAGTGCTCATCATCTACAGCGGATCCACTGCCATTTACTTGCCAACAGTGTGTGGCGTTTTGCTGGAAGCGTTTGCCCCTGTCATTGCCCGCCTCCCCGTCATCTTGAGACCAGAGGTCTGGCCTGCTGTTGGCAATTACGTGCTGGTCGAGCTAGGTCCACTTTGGTATCGTCTCATCATCCTCGGATTGTCCGTATTCAGCACAAACGCAATCAACATCTACGCCGGTGTAAACGGTCTGGAAGCAGGGCAGGCTGTGGTTATGTGTCTCACAGTCATCGCCAACATCCTCTTCAAGCTCGCAATGGGCGAGGTCACACCCCACACCACCTACTGCTTCATCGTCTCCTTCGCTTTCCTTCTGCCGACAGTGGCTCTCTGGAAGTACAACAAATACCCAGCAAGGCTATTCGTAGGAAATTCGTTCACCTACTTCGCAGGAGCATACTTCACGGTGATCGCGTTGATGGGGCATTCCACGCGCTTTCTGCTTCCTCTGTTCGGTCCCCAGTTCTTGAACTTCTTAGTGTCGACTCCTCAACTTGTCGGCCTCTTGCCGTGTCCACGTCACCGCGTGCCTCGATTGAACTCAGCCTCAGGACTGCTGGAGCCGTCCAAAGGAAACCACACGCTCATCAATTACTGGCTCCGGGTTCGAGGACCCCTACATGAAGCGCAGCTCGTCAAGGAGTTGCTTGCTCTGCAAGTTGGATGGAGTATGATTATCTTCATAACGAAGGCGGTGGTTGTCTGATGTCAAAAAATCGTAGTATGGCGCTGTTATTAGAGAGGTGACCGTCACTGTGCATCGTCTTGAGGCAGGCTGACGAAGTTGATTCCCTTCGAGCGATATTCACAGCGGACGAGCTCCTCGTCATAGACGATACGAGGGTGCGTTTAGTACGTGAGAGAGCGGAGACTGGCACGATTTTGAGCGCGCCGCGCCTGTGCTTGGAGATCTGGCCGTGTCAGTGGGACTACTGCGTCGGAGTGGAGATCATGATGCCAGACGAGTACCCAGACTGTCCACCTGTGATAAAGCTGATCGGCGCATACAGGCTAGACTTTCAAACGAAGTAGGGGAGCCGATAATTGCGCACAGATCCCAGTTAGACGCGAGCATCGCAAGCAACCGCATCTCGGGAGAGGAGTGCGTGATGACAGTCGTGTCCGAATTGCGTGAGGTGTTACTAGGGCGTGCACGCAGTACGTCACATGTCCTGTCTACCTCAGAGGCCCGCCACGCAGCCGGTGGCTGAGGTAACTCCCACTCCCTCCCCGAAGGTGCCGCTCCTGCGGATGGCCATGTTCTCGCATCACATCAGGTCCCAACTTAAAATGCGAGACATTCGTACTTGGGCGGCTGAACTCTCCGTCCGCGGAGCCGTTAAGGTGGGCTATCCAGGATTCCTTGTTGTTGAGGGTTCTATGCCCGAGGTCGAGGAGTATTACCGGCGCCTCCGCCGTCTTCGATGGAAGCAGTTTGTCTCGCGAGGCGACGAAGTCAGCTTTGGCTCGTATCTCTTTCCTCCCTCACTGCAGTTCTACACAGGAGAAGAAGCAAAGGAGTTCTTCTCGTAGTGGGGCCCAGGGGAATTTTTTTACATTAAGCGTGCGAGAGCACGAAGCCGATCACATGTTGGAGATGTTCAGATGAAGATCATAAAGCGTACATGACCAGAAAAATACTTCATCGACACTTAAATGCTGCTTCCATCATCGACGAAGTGGCTTTTCGCCATGGAGACGTTCTTAATCATGTGGACGTTGGTGTAGCTTCGCCCTTCCCACCCATCGCCGCCAGCTTTAACGACCATAGCTAGGGCGGCATAACTGGACGCATACTCATAGGAGGTCATGAGAATAAATAAATTGAAACCCAGCATAAAGACCAGAATCACGGCACTAACTGCGCCTTGCCGTTCAGTGTATACCGCGTAGACAACGCTCTGGACGATAATAGTGGTCAGGGCGCTTATCATCACAGCAATGAAGCAGATTCGGGCCGTAGAGTTCAGGTGCTGCTGCTTAGGCAATCTGTACGCCAGTACACAAGCGATGCCCATGATGACCTCTAAAATGCCAAAAGCCAAGCTCACAGCAGCGGCAGGATCTGAGGTGAGCTTTCCCCCTATAACAGCCATGATGATGTCCACGATGGACTTCAGAAACAAGACGATTGTGCCGACAATACACCCCAACGCAACAGGGAAGCAGCAAAGCACCTTAGCTCGACTCTTATCACCAAGGAGGTTCGCCACGCAGTTGGAGCTCTTCATGCTAAAAAAGGACGGAATTTGACGTGGTCTGACTTTAGTGGGCTCGCGATTAATCTTCACATGGAACGACACTCATGTGAAGGCACGAATGGGCGCAGCCCCCAAGTTCTGTCACTACTTCAGGTTAATAATATTTCAAATGAAAATAGAGACTATCAATCTTGTTGGTGGCAGCGAATGTTGTGGTCGATATTGCAGGGACAGTGCCTGTCGGCGGCCTCTCAAAACAAGACAGTCTCTCAGATACTGCACCTTCACCATGCCTTCCGCCTTTTGCAGCACTCTTTAGGCAACAAATGTGAGTGTTTTGGTCGAGGGTGAATGCTCTGCAACCTTCCCGCAGTGCTGCCCCATAGTGATCTTTGCTCTGAAAATCCGCAATCTGGCGGATGTCGTGAAAATGAAAGTCGTGAACCTAGACGAAGTCACCTGATGATGAAGTCACCTGATGGTCTAGGCCTGCGCCTAAGCTTGGAATTGGAATGCGATCTCGAAGCATCCGCGGTTAAGAGGGCAACCGCCATGGAGAAGTAGCCACACCGCATAACTAGAAGATGGTGAATAGCTAAATGAATTCGCTGTACCCTCATGCCCCACGACCAGAATGACCGTTGCTTGAGGTTGCATTTGCAGACCGCAATAGTGTTTTGTAAATGCATTGAAAGAGAGCTTAGTGGCGCTCACAGCTCTCAGATTACTTACGTCCGAAGCAACTCATTCTAGCTGACACCGCATGGTTGTAGTGCCGGTGGCCGCTAGAAGACCTCTTTAGGTAACAACCTCCACTAAC
>NW_027151322.1:0-1092 GCF_019968955.1 Porospora cf. gigantea A | reverse complement strand
CCCAGAGACGTCGACAGAAAAGGGTCAACGAAGGGAAAAGGGTAAGGGAACCGAATCAGGTTGGGTCGGTGACGGAGGAAGACGACGTCAACTCCGAGGAGGAGGAGATTATGGAGCGTGTCTTGGCTGCCTTCGAGAAGAATGCAGAGGAGGCTGAGGCCTCCAATTGACTACTTGACCCTAGGATTATGGTGCCCGTCCAGATAAATGGACGGACGGTGGAGGCGATGATTGACACGGGAGCGATCCCGACGGTGTGTACCCGAGCAATGGCGAGGGAGCTGGGCCTGGTGGCCAGCGGTAAGACAACAAAGTTGGTGGGTGTGGGACGGACCACAGCCCACCTAAGCGAGCCGGTACTCCTGTGCGTGGCCGATACTACTGTTCGGACGCAAGTTCGGATTGTAGAAACCTTTCCTGTACCTCTGGTATTGGGAATGAGAGACCTTAGGGGATTAGGACGGGTGGACAATAAGCCCGCCGAGTCTGTGGTTTCGGAGGTTCTGACAGTGGACCCCAAACCGGGAACTTTTGATGTAGCTTCTGGTGTGGAGGAAGGATTAAGTGACTCTGTACTATTGAGTAAGGGACTGAAGGAGCTGTCTGGGAAGTTCGGTAAGGACGTTACGGAGAGCTTTAAGAGAGAAGTGTTGAGTCTGTTTGAGGAGTACTCTGATACGTGGGTGCGGCCCCGCTCTGGACGGTACAAGGGGCCTCCCGCTCGGATAGAGGTCATCGGAAACCCCGTCAGAGGGCGGGTCAGACCACTCAACCCAGAGATGAAAGAGGTCGTGACGGAGCACATTGAGTCCCAATTGCGGCAAGGGGTTCTACGTAAGAGTAAGAGCCCTTGGGGTTCTCCGCTACACGTTGTGCGTAAGTCAGAGTCAGAGTGGAGAGTCGTGGTCGACTTCAGAGCAGTGAATAAGAGGATCAAGGCCGACGCCTACCCGCTCCCCTCACTGTGGGGAAACATTCAGGACGCTGCTGGTCACCGATACTACGTGGCTCTGGATCTGACGTGGGGGTTTTGGAACCTCCCACTCTCTGAGGACTCTAAGGAGGTCACTGCCATCCTGACGCATCTGGGAC
>NW_027151321.1:0-1092 GCF_019968955.1 Porospora cf. gigantea A | reverse complement strand
GTTTGAACCTTTCAAGCAGCATGCCATTCTTACCAACAACATCGCCCAGTTCGCTGTCGAAAGCGCTGCTGCTAGGGCTCCAGGCGTCTGGTGGGTACGGACGGATAAGGGCTCGAACAAGAACGATCGGCTGATCGCTCTGCACCAGGAACCTGTTCATGATGAGAGCTAGACGCTTTTATGGGACATAGTTGCAGATTCATTTAGTTTCCAATTTCATCCACTTATGAAACGCTTTTTAACCATTTGGTTTTGCACAGCGTTCGTTTCTGGAGCAGCAACAGTACGTCCAGACGTTTTACCAGTGTACGATTCGAGTCAAGGGTACCTAAGCCGGTCTTAATCATCGAAACTCGGAAGTCGGGACGTACGACAGAACTGCAGTGCAGTCACTTATCAACTTCCGACCAAAGTTTGAGAGTCGTTGACAAGTGTGGCGAATTGTCGTTCACGCAAATGTCACCGCTTTACCAAGCGAAAAACCGCTTCAGCTCATTCTCACCCAAGGAAACGGCACCTTCCTAGGACTAGGAACAGTGCTTGGTGGGACGGCTAAGGGCTCGCAATAAGGGCTCGCAATAAGGGCTCGCAATAAGGGCTCGCAATAAGGGCTCGCAAAAAGACCATCGGATCGCTCTGCATCGCTCTGCATGATGAGAGCTAGACGCTTTTGGGACGTATGGGCGGTATCGACAAATTCACCGGATACCACAATTTTCATCCACTAATGATGCGCTGTTTCCTGTCGGCACTCCTCATTTTGTGCTGTTTAATTTTGCACAGCATTCGTCTCTCGAGCAGCAAAAGAACACTACATCCAGAAATCTTGCCGGTTGTACCCGTGTGCGATTCGAGTCAAGGGTACCTAACTGATTCTGGGATGAATTACCCAGCTGGTCTGAACCATCGAGACTCGGAACTCGGGACGTACGCCAGAACCGCAGGGCATCTCCGCATGTCACTTATCGACTTCCGACCAAAGTTTGACTCGCCAAAACACACAGGAAAGAAGAACCGGTGCCAGCTCTATTGGTCCGATCTGAAAGATATGGATTCCATCATCTTGAGAGGCGTAGACAAGTGTGGCGAAAT
>NW_027151320.1:0-7206 GCF_019968955.1 Porospora cf. gigantea A | reverse complement strand
AGGTATTGGAAAGCCATTGTCCCGCTTCTGTTTGACGACGCCAACGGGCGTATACGCGTTTCCGGACACCGAATCCGAAGCCCAGTGAAATGGTGAACTGTGAATGTGTGCAGTGTGTGCAGATGCAACCATGGATCGCTGTGGCCCTAACGGTCTTCCTCGCCGGATCCCAAGCCAAGGAAGCGTCCATCGCCTTTCACCAACCCACTTCAGACGATGATGTAGCTGTAGTTGGGGCCAACCGAGCTGATGACGACGACGAAAGCAGCGAGGATGGCGTCAGCATCGATCTTGACTCCGACGAAGATGATGATGATGATGAGAATGAACCTTTCAAGCCACTCAAGCCTCAAGTCTTGCTTATTAAGCCTTGGAGCATCCTGGTTCTGACTGGGATACTTGCCGTTGCACTGCTGCTGATTTCAGCGCTCTGCTTCACACTTCGGCAGCCTAGTGAGGTCCCGATGTGACCACCCATTCAATTTAGGTGAATGATAGAGTCGAGTTACGTGTCAATTTCAGAATTCGATGAAGGTGTTTGTCCGTGGTATGTTTGCCTGTCGGAGCAACCATATCGTTATCGAAGACATGCAGCCTGCAGATAGGGTTAGCAGGCTCCTTGAAAAGACTATTGATGCCAATGAGGATTTGAACACTCAGATGCAGGTCGTGCTGAGCATCAAAGGCGTCCCGCTGGACCCGGACGCCTCTCTAGAGTCTTCTGGCGTTCAGGACATGCAAACTGTGCACCTGCGCATTGTTCGCTGATACGTGACAGAAAATGGACCGCTGTAAAGGCTGTGGAACGCTGACCAAGCCGCGCCTCGTGTGCCCCGAATGTCGAAAACTCGGCCGTGATGCCCCTTTCTGCAGTCATGAATGCTACAAGAAGTCATGGGCCGCGCACGCCATCAACCACCGGATCCTCAAGCGCTTGTCAGCCGAAACCAGCCGACAGGATGCACAGGCGGCGTGGGACGAGAAGCACAGCCGCACTAACTTGAGCAAACGTCGCAACCGCAAGTGCTGGTCCACTGTGCTGGCGGGTGTGTGCTTGTGTCTCTTCACTGGCCGGTTACTCGGACCAAAACTGCGGGTGGCCAATTCCAGACTAAGAGGGCTGCACATTTCTCCAGAGGCGTTTTCAGAGACACTCGTCCCAGCTATGCATAAGGAGGCCGTTCCAAAGGCGTTCTTAGAGACACTCGTCCCAGCCGTGCATAAGGAGGCGTTCTCAGAGACACTGGTCCCAGCTGTGCATAAGGAGGCGTTCTCAGAGACACTCGTCTTAGCTGTGCATAAGGAGGCTGTTCCGATTGTGGTTTCCGCTGGCGTTTCCATCGATGCTCCGGAGGCGCGAAGCATAAAGAATGTAGGCGCCATTCCTCCACCCGTCTCTTTAGAAGTTCCGACGACTGCACTGATTGAGATTCCTATTACGGACAAGATGTAATCAACACTATCATTTCCTAAACGTAGCCAGAATAAACAGACCCAGTGCTCGGCAGACAGTCAACATACAGACTAGCACGCCTAAACAGTGAGGCAGACTCAATTCGGTGACACCACCGATCTGGGTAACGAAACTTCAGCCAACTCACCATCAACACGTCGTTGTTCGTCAGGAGGCCCATTGATTCGGCTTCAGGTGGAAACTCGTTGAGCATAAGGCTAAAATATGCCCAGCGGTGGAAGGAAAAGTACTCAAACACCTTATACCAGTGGCCGTCGAGCCCCGTCCGGAGAATGAACCCCGAAAAGAGAATCATGACAACCATGGACGCCGCCGTCGCTACGACGCCGATCTCGATCACCCTCGTGACAGATGATACCAGAAATGTGAAGGAATAGGCGACTCGGAGAACCAGAACACAGGTGAGCATGAAGATGAGGGTATCTCCCAGGTGGCCCATGAGGCCGGTGAGTGAGTACCAGATGAGCACAGCAGCCAATGGTGGAATCGTCTCGAACGGCAAGTCAGCCCAGATCTTGGCGACAAAATAGGGCGCTACACCATACATCTGCATTCGGCCAGCTTTCAAGTCTCACGCGATTGTCCTGCTCTTGCTTGAAGAAAACGTGCTCCTCAGGGTAAGCCAGCAAGCCGTCGAATGTGTTGAAAGAGGTGGCAGCAATCATGGCGAACACGCAGCCAGCAATGTTGACGGCTCGGAACAGGTCGTCAAAGACATGGGAGAGCATCGCATCAAGACTAAACACGGCGTCTGACACTGACCGGCATAAGGGCGTCGTGCATTCAGCGTCCAGCCGGTTAACCGTCTCCGCGACTCCACTGAAGGCGATTATTAAAGTCCGAAATGGGAAGCAATAATATACAAATAGCTGCGCAATACGAAGGAATAATACGCAATGTATAAATAGCTGCAGAATTAAAATCACCTAAAAATGCGATTCCACTTGCTCTGCCAGGCGGGATCGTCCTCGCCACCTATTGGCGTGAACACGCCTCCAATAACGCTGCCCACTGTCTCATGTGGAAAGAACTGCTTCATGATTCGCATCAAACCGCCCTGATAGAGGTCCCGCGAGACGGCGGTGAGGCTACGGCTCACCTCTGAGGCCTCAGGGACTTCAGACGGCCACTCGTTGCAGGATCCATCAGTAGCAGGGCACGGCAGTTTAGGGAAGTTCATGCATTGCACGACTGAGTTCAGAAGGCCAAAGCCTTTGTCGACGACACACAGATAGTACCCTAGGCTGTCTGTCAGGTCGAAACACTCCAAAAGTCCGGGCCAGTCAGCCGCATAGTCCACATGCGCGAGGTAATGGACTATCTGGAGACCCTGAAGAGCGTCGGGTATGACCTCCTCTGGCACAAGTATATCTGAGAGTGCGCCCCAGTCAATGGTCGGCAGGGATAAAGCTGTCGCTGCCTCCAACGCCGCCCGCGAGTCCGTCAGATGCATAAGCTCCCCGACTTGGACAGGCGCCGTGAGAGAGACGTCGGGGTAATCGGTCATGGGGAACGATTCGTGCAAGCAGCGTATAGTAGTACGCAGGAAGCTATACGTCTCGGGATCGGTGGCCAGCTCGAGCGCCTTGTGGCTCCCAGCACCGTCTATTCCTTGTTCCAGTATAGTCAGCAGTGGTCGGTAACCGTTGATTCCATGACGTGCGAACTCCAGCCAATTCTTCGAGAGGCCGAGGTCCAGCGGGTCGTCTGCCGGAGTGGCCACCTCGAAGAAAACCGCGCCCAGAACGAGGCCCACCAAGCACATGTAGAGCAGCTGGAGCAGTACGGTGTTCTTCCTCTTCATGTTCAATCTGAAGAAAAGACTGAACAGCACGACGAATTCGTTGAAGGACTTGGACAGCCACCCTAGTGTGGTCTGCTGGTGCTTCGTGAGCCTCTGGTAGGTCTCGGCGTCGCGCAGCACCTCCACCCCGGCCTTCCGAGAGTACTCGGAGAGGCCAGCCACCTTCATCCGGTATAGGCGGTCTTCCCAGGGGTCGCTGTCGTTTCTTGAGAGGATTTCGGGAAATGCCTGCTGTGATAAGTCCTCGAACTTCAGCCTTATTTCCGGATGCAGGTCCAAATGTGGGTCCAGCAGCTCCTTTCGGAATGCTTCCGCTGGTCCCGCGACGACGATACTCTTTGAGTTCAGGACCACTACGTCGTCCAGCAACATGTATATCTATGTAAGCCACTCTCAAAAGCTTACCCGGCTGTTGAGCTGGTGCAAGCCGATAATCACCGTGCGTCCGGCGTTGGCGATTCGTCGAAGGACACAGAGAAGCTCTGATGCAGTGGTTGAGTCCAGACCTTCAGTTATGTTGTCAATCAGAAGAACCGCTGGAGACGTTACCAGCGCCAATGCGATCGCCAACCGCTTCTCTTGCCCGGTGGAGAGGCCTGACTTTCGACCACAACTGACAGCGACATCGGCCTGCTCCTGCAGGTCTGAGAGCAGCATGACGTCGGCGATATGAGCCTCAGCAGCGGTTAAGGTCCACTGAGGGTAGTGCAAACGCGTTCTGTGGGCGATGTGCTCGTACACAGTGAGTCTCGGACGCAGTTTCGTGTGGCGGCGAAGGTAGGTGGTCAGATCCTTCATCGCCGTGCCCTCGGAGACTGCATGAGTCGTCCCGCATACGAATGAGGCGACCCCATAGGGAGTTTCGCTAGCGTTGATGCAGTGAAACAAGCTCTGTCGGTGGTCCGCATCGCCGATGACGGCGGTGAGGCGCCGTTCGCGCACGACCAAATCGAAGTCTGTCACGGAAGCCCCAAAGTCTCACTTTCGTCCAATGTTCGCTGTTTCGCCTTGAACAAAGCAGACATTGATCCTGTAACGCCTTTGGATCTAAGCTCTTGCCTCCAAACAAAAATGCTGATGCTGTGCTCACGTACCAAGGGGTGTTGGTTTGACTCGGAGCTCAGTGCCGGTGCTGCCGGCAAGCTCCGTGAGTATTCCGGAGACGCCTCCGTATACAATGATCGGGACGTTGACGAGGTGCTCCCTTGGCTGGACCAAGAGGCATGCTGTGATTCCATCATTACCGAAAATTCGCACTAAACAGTCAAAGCACGTCTTCCTCGTCGACTCCTTCGCCACCTAGACCAATCTCCAGATCTACCATCGGAATGCTGTCTGCATCGGACTTCGGTTGCCGCGTAAAGGCGTCGTGCTCCCAAAACCAGTCCATGGCAGCCAATTGGCATAGGTAGTCGTACTGCGCCTTGGTCACACCGTTATACGCCTGGAAGTAGATTCGACTGTCGTCCTTCCCGTAGGCAACGTTGCCGTATATATCGCGATGCCTGCAGACTGCCGCTGGGTACTCCATGATGGCAGCTTGATGCAGACAGCTACGCCCTTTCTGGAAGTGCATGAGCCGCTGCCAGGCCGAGAAGGGCGCGAGGGCAGGGTGTGTTCCAAAGTCGGGCACCTCCTCTTCCTCTGCAGTGTAGTCGGAGACAGGAGCACCGCGTATTTCCGGAGCGTCCAAGTCGTAGGTAGGAAACTTTGTGAAGTCACCAGAGAACATGAGTCTTTTCGGTATTATTTACATGCGAGCTAAGCACATTGATACTCTAAATCCGTTACTTCGTTTGACGCATTCAACCCACACTGTCTCCGGTGGCTCTCTCCTCGATCGTTCGCTCTGCTTCTGCCAAAACACGGTCAGTTTCTTTCGCTAGTTTGGGCAGAGAAAAAACGCCGTTGACGAAAATCGGCGAAGGTGCGTTCTCCACAGTGCTGTCGAGCTGCTGCTCCAACTCCACTTGACTCTTCTTCTCAAGCATGCTCAGCGCCTGATCAATGTTCGATCCCATCATGGTGCGTGTCCGCTGCTTCACAAACATTTGCTTGGCACAGTCGATCTCTGAATCTTCAGGAGTTTCACCAGACGACGTAGGGTGCATTGCCACATGCTCGAAATCCAGGCTGCAGAGCGAGTTGGACCTCGCTGATTCGGATCCGTGATCTTCCAACAGGCAGTCTACGATGGACGCGCGATTTGGCTGGCTCCTCCGAGTCCGAGGACGGACATCTCTCTTGGTTGCCCATCGCACATGTAAAGAGCGTTCGGCCTCCTCCTCTAGCAAGTCGTGGTCGTCGCTGAATATCGTTCGGAGCTGCTGGTTTTCGGTGCGTAGCTTCACCTCGTCGAGCTTCATACTCGACAGAATCATGCTGTTGACCTCCGATCTCACCTGACGCCTCCGATTCCTCAGGTCCAACGACTTTAGAGCTTCCAATTCGTTGGCGCCCGTCATTGTTGTAGTCCTCTGTGCGGAGAACTGTGACATTAGGCCCCGGCGCGCTTCCGCTCCTTCGTCGCCTGAGCTGGTCCATTCTTCCTCGGACGCGCCAACCATCGGAGGCAGCTCGCCATAATTCTGGGCGGCTTTCGACACCGCTTCTTGCATAGTGTGCAGGAAAGGATTCTGCTCCCGCAATGGCCTCGATAAATGCTCATCAAAGCCAGAGTAGTTCAATAGTTTCTCTGTGAGCGTAGTTGGGTAGAGGTCCCCGCGCATCTCACTCTCAGACTCCTCTTGTTCTTCATCTCGGTTGCTTATCATACTTAACGTCCAGTTGCGGCGACTCACTAACCCAACATCTGCAAGGAGCTCGGATGCCAGCGCGCTCGTCGTCGCGCTAGAGCAGGGTTCCACAGAACGCCCCATCGGTATATTTGTAGATATAACCCCTGCCAAGGACGGTGATGATTCGAAGGAGTCATAGGCCTGAGGCGCATCATAGCTCTCGTCGCTGTTCTCCTCGTTCTCGCCCAGTGGCTCCATCACGTCAATGAACGCTGCTGACGGGCGACGCACTCCTATTAGTCGGCTTCTGAAAGGGTCTCCGGCTGGGGTCTCTGCGTCGAGGAATCGATCAGAGGAAAACAAACGGTCAATCTGAAGTAGCGACAGCGAGGTATCGAAAAGGTCATCGGAGGCATCGGCGGAAGAGGACTTACTCTGGGCATCGAGGGAGGCCAGCATAGGGCAACTGTCAGATGGAACGAGTTCGGAATGGCTCTTGTTGCCAGGAATGCCCACGAGAGGGCACTCTGAGTGGCTCTTGTTGGTAGCTTGCAGCGATTCCGAGGAGATATGGCTGTCTCGCGAGCAAGATGTGTCAACCGGCATCAAACTTCCTCGCACCGACTCCGACGCCAAGTAGCAGTGGCTGATGCTGGCGCTAACCGTAGCTGGCCCCAGACTCTGTTCCCATTCGCTCGCATCACAACTGGAAGTGAACCGGAGAAGTCGTCGAACTTGGCTTGGGGCGGGGTCAGCTACTACATCCATGACCACGTCGACTTCGTCAGGGACCTCAACGATCATCTTTTCCGTCTCGTTCGAGGTATGATACACATTATCAACGGCATCGGCTGATAACTCGATAGTCTTTACCATCTCAGTAGATTCGAATTCCGACACAGCAGCAGTCTGATTCCCATTATCAGCGGCATTGTGAGAGACATCGATGGTCTTTACCATCTCAGCATATTCGACTGCCAATAGAGCGACAGCATTCTGATCCACGTTATCAGCGGCATCGTCAGAGACCTCGGCAGTCCTCCCCATCTCAGCACATTCGTCTTCCGAGGTAGCAGCAGCAGCCTGATTTTCATTATCAACGACATTGTCAGAGACATCGATAGCCATCTCAGCTGATTCGTCTGCCGATACAGCAACAGCAGTCTGATCCACGTTATCAGCGGCATCAT
>NW_027151319.1:0-1094 GCF_019968955.1 Porospora cf. gigantea A | reverse complement strand
CCACACTGACGAATTTTTACACGCTTACGCTTACGCATGGTGGCGGAAAACAAGAGAAGTAAAGGGCGGGACTACCTTTGTCAACCCCGCAAAGATAATCTTTACAAGTAATATTGCTCCCCAAGTCTGGCCGAGGCATTAGGAAGCATGTATGTAAAGGTACGAAGACAATCTTCCTGCCCTGGAAAGGTAAGAACATTCCCTTTGGCTACAGAGTTGGCAACTGCAATGCTGCAGAGAACAACCACGGCACTCCCTACAACATTGTACATAACGATAGAGGATACTACCGTACGGAATATCTTATGCGAGACGAACTCGTCAACTTGCCTCCCTACAATGGATATACCATGTTTTTAGTTGAGACCCCGTTCAATCACCAAACCGAGAACCAGGTTTTGCGCGACTATTCTAGGCAAGAACAAGTGGTTAACTGTACGATGGCCTTCATGTTCAGGACAATTGGACCTAAACAGGAAAGCGTTTCTATATCCGGAGGACCCTTCCCCAAACAGAAGTCTATGTTTTTGCCTTGGGCTAGGTACGAACCCAAACGCAGGAATCTTGAGATTCACAATCCTGGCAATTTTGCAGCGCAGTGCCCAGCTTTCGACGATCACGCCTGTGATGTAGAACCTACTCCGCTTCCGATTGAATGTCATCATCCTCAAATCGTTCCCCCTGAGGTTATTCCGGAGGATCCTCTTCCTGACCCTCAGCAGAGCCCTCTGTCATCGCGTCGATGAAATGTCTTAAATCCGTAACACGTCGGAAAAACGCAGCTTTCTGGCTCGGGGTCGCACTGGGGAACTACCAGATCCTCCAGTAAGAGCTGCTCGGAGAGTATGAAAATTGTGCGAATTATCAAGCTCATTGAGTGACCCATCCTGAGCGTAAACTCCGTAATGGTTCGTCCATTGGTAAATATTGAACATCGGAACGTTCATTGGCTTAAAGGTGACTTTGACGCCAAGAGGTTTCCAGTACCAGCTGTCAGCCATGCATTCTTGTTTTCCGCCACCATGCGTAAGCGTAAGCATGTAAAAATTCGTCAGTGTGGCGTACGTGTTCTTCGTAATGGCGGGGAGGGTCCC
>NW_027151318.1:0-37138 GCF_019968955.1 Porospora cf. gigantea A | reverse complement strand
ACATGGTCATCTGGGGTAGTGGCAAGCCTTTCCGCCAGTTTTTGCACTCTGAGGATGCAGGATTCGCTATCGTCAAGTGAGTTACGGTGTTCCACCATTACAGGCTGCTGGTTATGCCTACTGTTCCTCATCACTTCTTGATCCTTGCCTGCGAAACCGAAGAGCATCGGATCTCTGATGTGGGCCAGATGATCAAGGTAGCCATGGACTTCGAGGGAGACCTGACCCAAGACGCATCGAAGGAGGATGGGATATTCAAGAAGACGGCGAAGGGTGAGTGTGGGTTTGAATGTCGATGCAGCCGACCGCCTCCTGGATGTCATTGGCAAGGACTTTCAATTCATTTCTCTTAGCAACGGGCTACGGTCCACGTACAAGTGGTTCGAAGCAAACTGGCCTGACAACATCCGTAAATGATATGTGTGACTGATTTGAGCATCTGGTTTGATATGTGTGACTGATTTGAGCATGCAGTGGCGAGACGAAGGCCGCTTGACGCTGGCTTGGGCCTTTCTGGTCACATCTTACTGCCTGCAGACTGGATTTCAACCTTTGACCCTGATGTTGGCGGACGACGGCGCCTACAGTTGGCTTTGTGACATACCTGAAGACGGATGTTCGGCGCAAAAGGAAGCACTGGGCGGTCTGTTGCTGACATGCAGTTCAGCCGAGTACATATCACAGTTTGCTATTGGACTTCTGTCAGACAGGTGGGGACCCAGAAGAGTGATCTCCGCCAGCCTACCCGTATTGCTTTTGGCTGCGGTTACAGTGAGAGTATCATCTGAACAGTGGCAGTTATACCACGTAGGTATGATACTGCTGGGCTTCGTGACAGCCGACCTAGGCGTCTGCTCCGCCGTGTGGGCGAAAGTTATTCCTAGCTGCTCTCGTTACTGGTTTTCCATGGTGGTCTCTGCCACAGGGCTTTGCTCTGCCGTGTTGCCTCTGATGATGCTGGTGAAAAATGCTACTGGTTGGCATCTGGGAAGCCTGTGGCTGATATATTCAGCAGTCGTCCAGATTCCGATAGGTGTCGCCACGGTGGCAGCTATGCCAAGCCTCTCAGAGCTGGATGGAGCTGCTTGTAAATCAGAATCCGCGTTGAGTTCACAATCAGTCAACTCCATTCTCACCGTTGGCCGTCGCGTAACTCACCGACGCGTCCGTCGTAAGGGCAAAAGTCGAGACTTCGCCTGGTCTTTCTTGAAGGCCCCTAGATTCTGGAATTACGCAGCGTACTTCGCCCTCAGTCTTGTCGGTCTCAACTACTTTATGTCGTCGTACTACTACAACACCAGTCAGTTGGCAGCGGAGACGTATGGCTACGTCTTCATTGCTGTGGCTTTGGTTGGTCCTGCGGTGGGATGGATTAGCCTATGCGCTCCGTTCTGGTTGATGCAATGCCTGTTCTCGAGCACCATGGCTGGGGCTCTGGCTCTTCTCCTGCTTAACCGACTGGCCACAGACATCACGGCAGGGGTCGTGAGCCTTTTCAGCTTTTCAGTGATCTGGCCAAACCGGTTCGAATTCGTTCTGAACCAATTCGGGTACGAGAACTTTGGGAAAATCGTTGGAGTCATGGCCGTGATATCTGGTGTGGCCGTGCAGTTCAACCACTTGGCAGTGCTTGGCACCAATACTGCTGCGCTCTGTGTGCAACTTGCGTTGCAGTTGGTGGCAGTATCGACCATTCCTTGCTTGGAGCTTAACCGCCGTCTCTTGGAACCGGTGATGGATGATCCCACTCCAGTATCCTTGGAAACAGTTGGAATTTCGACATCAAGTCTTCTCAATGCATACCTTGGACCGGAAGAACAGGGCACTCCAGATCTATCGGTTTCATCGTCTGATTGGGGCCCCATGCTCATCCAGTTGCCCGTTGGAGAGAGCGCCTCCGACCTCTCCCTTGATGACTGGTCCAATGAAGACACGCCATAGGTACTCATACGGTCTTGTGGAACGCTCCCTGATCACAAATTGTTAATTGATGAGTGACGACCGTCTGGAACCAACGCTGCTGGAGCTGGTCGATAACACCAACTTGAAGTGGATTTTTGTGGGGGGCAAGGGTGGCGTTGGGAAGACAACCTCTTCATGTTCACTGGCCGTTACGTTGGCCAGACGCAGGGAGTCGGTTCTGATCCTTTCTACTGATCCGGCACACAATCTTAGCGACGCCTTTGGACAGAAGGTGGGCTCCCAACCGTCCCAGGTGGTTGGCTTCGATAACCTGTATGCGATGGAACTACAGACCAAGAAGACGTCCGCTGCGGATTTTACGCTGCCTGAAAGTCAAAGTAGGTACATTGATTCAATCCTTGGCGTTTTTATTGCGCTCATTGTTCCCAGACCCTAGTGCAGAGGGTGACATCTTCCAACAGCTACAATCGTTCTTGCCGGAGTTGGTTCAATCAATTCCTGGCATTGACGAGGCTCTGGGCTTCGCCGAGCTCATCAACTCCATCCAGTCTATGGAGTTTTCAGTTATCGTATTCGATACCGCCCCCACAGGCCATACTCTCCGCCTACTTGGGTTCCCCGAGCTCATGGAAAAAGCCTTCGTCAAGCTAGGGGACTTGGCGAGCAGCATGGGCGGCGCGATGGACATGATGAAAATGATGAATCCTGGAATGGACGGAAATTTCATGGGAAAGTTCGATGATCTCAGGGCGCAGACGACGGCAGTGCGAGAGCGATTTCAGAATCCCGTAAGTAGAAGGGTTTCAGGTACTTGTGCATCTCACGCTCCCCAGGCCGAAACCACATTTCTCTGCGTGTGCATCCCTGAGTTCCTATCGGTGTACGAAACCGAACGCTTGGTGGTGGAGCTGTCTAAGAAGAAGATCGATGTCAGTAATGTCATCGTAAATCAGGTTCTGTTCCCGCTAGAGGAGGTCCTGCCTGGTGTGGAATCACTAAGAATCCCCACGCTTCGGGACCGCTCCGACCCTGATGTGGAGCGCCTGCTTCAGGTGATTGCAGCCACGCGGGAACGTCTGACAGCATTCGAAGAGAACTTCCTCTGCAGACGACGGATGCAGTCGAAGTACCTCGCGCAGATCGAGGACCTCTACGCCTATGACTTCCATGTTGGTAGGACTTTTTCTAATGCGTTTCGATTTTTTTTTGATACCCCTAATATTACCATCTCCAGTTTGCATGCCGCTTCTGAGCAACGAGGTAAGGGGTATTCCTGCCTTGGAGAGGTTTGGTGCCAGCACCCTTGTCGCCCGCGAGCTCCCCCTAATCGAGGAGACACAAGCCCCACTACTTATCGAATTGGCGCAAGATGAGTAACTACTACATGTACCCGACGGCTTTGCGCCACTCGTTGAAGCGGTAGTGGAAGAGGGCCAGTGTGCGAGAGCTGTCGAACTTCAGACTCAACTGGCGAAACATAATAGAAACATCCAAAAGAAGTGTCACCAAATATTTCTAGCGGAAATAGATGATGCATAGTAATCTAAGTCGCCTACGTTTATTCCGTCTGGCATCGTAGCAGTCGCCGGAGCTGTTATCGAGCAACACAGCTTTTCCCCCCAACCCCATAGTTTGGCTTTGGCGGCCTTCATCTGGTCCGTTTTATGCCCTATGATGAGTCTCATCTTCAGAACGGGACACGTGAGAGGAAATTCGGTGTCCGCGGCTTTTTTCTCCTTTATTTCCTTGTCAGATATCAGCCACTGAAGGGCCAGTACGGTTTGGCTCGCCCTCCAATGGAAATGCTTTTCGGTTTTGAAGTCCACAGCGATTTTGGTGTGGCCTCCCGCTCTGGAAACGCGCGTGAAGCGACATGGCGACCTGACCCACCTAAGTTCATCCTTGAACGGCAATGAGTGGACACCGTTAGGGTAGGGATCCGCATTCCACTGGCACACGTGGTAGAAATCGACGTCGTAGGAGACGAAAGGCCGAAAGTCCATGTACTTGGCCTCGGTATTGGGGATGGCGCGCCAGGCCCCAAGGATGGTCTTCAGGTTGGAACGCAGCGCTTTCTTCTTGGGAATGTGTGACTTCTCAACATTCTGCGAATGAATCAGATGCAAACGTCGTACAATTCTGGTCCTTCTAAATACCAATCACCTTGTAGTTTAGTCCCTTCCAAACCTTCTCCAGCTCAAAGTAGAGATCGTCTGTAGGGGGAAGCGTCCACATCAGCACACTCTGCTCGTGGTAGCCCAAACAGGCTAAGCTGAATGTAAGCAGCGACAGAGGCAGAAGAACGCCTCGGAGCTCTTTCAATATGAGAAGCCAGTAGTTTTGGAGTGCGGTGAAGAATTCGGCGGCGACTTCTGCATTTTCCTCATCGTATAGGCTTTCCCATAGTCCAGGGATGTCGTGCTCTGCACCCGTGTGAAACAGAACGCTTTATATGCACCACATCTAAGAGGAAACCTACCACTAAAAAAGAATGCGATCGCTGCCAGAGCGTTGGCCTGGAGTCTGTGATACTGTACGTACTGCTCCTGGCTCATTAGCTCTGTCAGGGCCATGAGGATGCGTTGGGCCTGCACCGCATCGAAAGCTAGGACTTCCCAGGCGCGCGGAGGCTGTGCAGGCGGGAGCTCACCCTTGAGAGCGGGATTCTTTTTGAGGTTGGGGACAGACCAGACAGGGAGGTCTTCAGGGAGTTCACGGGCCACAGGGGCCTCGGGTTCCTCCTCGGCCTCGGCCTCGTCATCCAGATCGAGACCTTCCAACTCAGTGTATCTGCAGAAGGTGAGAATCAATAATCAAGGGACCTTGCTTATCAGAACAATCATCCTACTCCTGAGTTTGAGACGGCGGCAGCCAGCCGGTACTCATCTGCAAAAACCCCAGGTAGCACTTGAGTAGCTCGTCCACGAGTGTCGGCGGAGTCTCCGTTGTCTGCCCAAGACCCTCCATGTACCATATGAACGTCTCCAGCCCGTTGAGTTCCACGAATCGAGATACAGCTACGGAGCCGCAACACACTGGAAAAGTTGGAGAGGATGAATGGGTCAGCTCACCGAAGACGTATCTGACCACTCGGCAAACCTGAACCACCACGTCCACCTGTTGCGTCATAGTGCACTCCTCAGTGAAGTACATGCCTTCCCAAACCTGCTGGAGATGCATTAAAACATCTGGAAAAAATATGAACATGGGGACTACATCAACACTATAAGATAAGACACACGGATGAACGTACCCATCTCGACGAAAGTGGCCTTGTTGGCAGGAGAGCGGGTCATCATTCCGATCGCCATGCAGACCGCACGGCAGATTTCCGCAGAGCCGTATCCATAGGTCGCCAGAATCGTAAGGATGACGGACAGGCCCCCTAGTTCGCCGATCATGAGAGCGTTGTCCTCCTGCCGACTCAGCAAAGCCATGCAGTCGAGCCCGGCGGAGAAGAACACAGGCGACGCGCGGTGTTCCTGCTGCAACGTGGCCATCAAGGCGGGCAAGATAGCACCAAACGCCTTCATGTTGCGCTCTTTGTAGTCCAAGGTCAAATTCACAAGCGTCTGGGGGACGTCATTATGAAATTAGGCACAGATAACGCTCTTACCTGAAAGGCGATTTCCAATGTAGTGTCGTCAAGATCCTGTGACTGATTCAGGATGTTCGAATACGATTGGTCCAGTTCGCAGTTGAGAAACTCGTCCACGTTCGGCACGTACAAGGCAAAGTTGTTGATAGCTTTGAAAAGTGAACGGACGCACCGGTTGGCGCTGGCAGTGGCCTTTCCGTCAAATCCTCGCAGAGCAATAGCCACGGCAGAAGGACCTTGCATCCCGCGACCGAACATGGCTTTCACGTCATCGCGACGGAAACTGGAGTTTGTGGCCAGAGCGGCTGCGGCGTGACACTCGTCATAGTGGCCTGGGCGATCGAGCAGGACGTTGACAGTGCTCTCCAGACCGCCAGCCTTTAGGAATCTGGAAATAGTAGTTGCATTGAAAAAACCTACTTGTCGTCGTTCTTTCGGTGGTCCAGCACTAGCGCCGCCAGTGCGAGGCAGGAGTTCGTCACTACGCCTTCACCTGGTGGGTCGGAGTTATGATCGTTGAGCACCTTGTAAGCCGACTCAATTGAATCTCTGGAAACATATGAGCCTCCGTATACTGATAACTGCAGCGAAGATAATTCACACCTTGAGCCCATGAGGTCCTTCAACTCGCGATTAGCCGCCCAGATACCCATCAAAGCGAACGCATGGACTTCAAGTGGATTATCATAATCCTTCTTGATCTCGTCGGTCAACCACTTTGTGGCGTCATTTGCATCGACGATCTTCTTGTGGTGGGTGCTGTTGTACGTCCGTCGGATCTGAGAAAGAATCAATAAGTTTTATTTAAATACGTGAGCACAATAAAAAACAATTGCGGTGGTGTCTCACTGCCATAAAGCAGTGCCGGAGGGAGTAATGGGAGTACATATCCTTGTCGTACTGTTTCCACACGGCGAACAGCTCCTCGCAGGTGCGGGGCATCGCGTAAATGCTTTTCTCCGTGGCCAAGTGACACACCAGCATCAATCGGGGCTGGAAGAATACGAAGAACCCCGTGACTCACCACCATGTGTACATCCAGGGCTTCTGTCGATTTTGTCGTCCGACATACTTCGACATTATCCAAAGACTTGTTCCCGATATCGGGAAACGTTTCCACAAACCAGGGCGCCTCCAAACTGGCGCAGTATGCCAAGACGAATGACATTGCAGATGTCACCTCCACAGCTTTGGCTCCGTTTTTCGAGGGCTTTTTTTCTTGTTTCAAAACGTAGTTGTTCCATAGAAGGTGGGGGATCTCCCATTCCTTGTAGGTTTCGAACAAATCTAGCTCCCACTCTAGCCAGAGCTTCCAGTTGCGAGCACCCCACTGAGATTCCTGACCGGCAAAAGAGTCGAGGTTCAAAACAAGGTCGCCGTACTCAGACATCTTTTCGAAATTATAATTGAATCTGAAAAACGTTTACAAATAAAGGTGAAAACTAGAAATTCGAATGGCAGAGTAATTTACCTGTATGGCAAGTCGGGGTCACTCTCGTCGAAAGGCGAAATAGGAAGGCCCTTTTGGATTCGGTCCTTCAACCAATGATGAATCTCCTCCAAGGTGAGCTCGTCTACCTGAGAGGGGTCCGCTTCCACGGGGGAGTAGAGAGCATCGAAATGCAGGTCGTCCATGTTGTTTCCTTCAATCCCCACGGCTTCACGAGCTTGAAACGAAACTTGATCTGGAATTTGTTAGAATGCCAGCCAAAGTCGAAACAATAATGAGGGAAAGATACTATTACCCATATCCTTCTTTTCCCTGTTGCCTTTCATCTTGCGCGCCTTCTCCTTCTGCGGTATTTTCCAGCGTATCTTGCCTTCGTGCCACGGTTTGCCTGGCTCCAGGTCCTTGGGGTCGAAGTGCAATCTGCCGATCACCTTGGCTAACTTTTCATCGGGCTCCTCCGCTTGTACTCGCTTTATGAGTTTGTTCATGATCTTTAGATCGCATTGATCGGCTTCGGTCTCGAAAAACCGTCGCTTCGCCTTGAGATAGGCCTCCATGCATTCCGCGTCAAGGGACCATCTGGGTGGCTTGCCAGTATTGTCATCTTCGCCAAATACGCCATAGAGCGACTTCTCCACGCTGATAAAATTTAATTCAGAGATAACAGATAAAGATAAATAAATGATAAAATTCGTTGGCAAGGGGTTTTTCTCACTTTTGTTCGAATATGGCGTGTGCGCATTCCTCGTCCTGGGACAGCATTTCCAGCGCCCTGAGCGTGGCAAGAATCACTTTCGGATCGTCTGTGTGGTTCTCGTTGATGGCAGTCAAGCGGCCCAGACAGCCCGAGGAGACACACAAGGCCCCTTCGCCGGATTCGGCCATAATTCTCACAAAGTTGGCGTACGCTGGAAATAATTGGTCCTCCAATAATAAAAAATGGAAACCGTTGTAAACAATAACAACGGAACCTATTTAGTAAAGCGATGTTGCAAGGAGTGGAATTGAGCTTACCGATGAGTCCGTCTGCGTTGCTGTGCCTGGTCTGCATCTCCATGACGCGGGTGACCTTGTCTATGATTCGCTGGTTCTTGATAGCGCTTGGGCACTTCTTGTTGTTCGTTACGATGGCTCCGAAGTTGTCCAGCGCAAGTGCGGAGGCATGGGGGTCAGGAACGTTGAAACGGCCGCTCGCGTAGATCTCGTTGATGGTGTGATCGTGCTGGAAAAATGATGGTCGATGAGTCAGGCCGGCTCACCTTAGAACTGGAAATGTTCTTGAACTGTTGGGCCAGGAAAGCACCACACGATTGTTGGACCTGGAATGACGTAAGTGACCCATGTCAATGGAACTGGTGTTATTGACGCTTACCTGAGAGTTTTTACGGTGCCGTCTCAGACTACTGAGGACGTCGTCCTCAGCCAGTCCCTTGCCTGAAAGGAATTCATTGTTCAACCATAAACACAGCCTCACCGAAGAGACATTTCTTTCCGTCCTTTTCGTCGAGTGACCCCATCAGTCGCATAAGTACAGCGACAACGTCGCCGTCTGCACGGTGCGTATGCAGCATACTGATGATCCCCGACCACTGCAGGGAGGATTATTATCGTTATCAGTGTCGCCTACCGTCACGTTCTTGACCATTTCTGCCTGGGTGGCGCCCACAGTCCTTCCCACAGAAGCCAGGAAGGCCAATGCCGCCACCAGAGTGACTTTGGTTTCCAAAACGTTTGTGTTCACCATCTGCACCGCCTTCTTCGTCATTGGACCCGCATGGTTGACCCCGTGGCCGCCTCCTTCGTTGGGGAAGTGATCCACTAGCACGCGACAGGTATCAAGGCAGTCCACCAGGAGAGTTTTCTGGTCAGGCACTGAACGCTTAACGCAAGCCGTCCAGTAGTCACCCTCGCCTTTCAGACTGCGTCGCCAGGCACTCAGGGGTGCTTACGTGGAGTCTGGCCTATTGATCGGAGCTCGCAGCATGACGGACAGCCGCGCTACTGGCGCTTCAAACGCAGCACCGTTGTCAACTTCTCTGGAGTTGTTAAGGATGAGAACACTCACTTCATGGCTATCTTCATGTTGACCTTTATGAGCTCTTCTCCATCAATGGACTCCAAGAATTTGACCACCGCTTCGTTCACCTGCAACGGTGTAGAAACCATTTTCCCCCTAAGCACCACACACTACGTTCTTTACCTTGGCATCAAAGGGGAAGGCTGCAATTCCAACCTTAATTCCGGCTAGCAGGCGGCGGTTCAAGATCCGCTCGCTCTCGGATGGAATTGCAAATAGGCGCACGAAGTTCAGCGCGGAGCACGACACCAGAGGATCAGAGGCGGCGTGGTGATTCATGGCACTGGGGTAGAGTCAGCAAAGATCCCCAAAATAAATTCAAGCGAGCTCACCTTCCCGTTTTTTTGAACACGTCTGAAGGCGTAGGGTCTGCCTGTGTTTTCGTTTGGTTGAACGTTTTCCGGAAATTCGGAATGGCGGAGGCCAGGTTGTCCAATGCCTGCAGTGCACGACTGCACGTCTCCGCATCAGTGGTCGTGTCGGCGATTCTGTGTTGGTACGAGGGACGTGTCCCCACTGTAGAAGCACTCCCACCGCCCCCTCGGCCAGCAACGCCAAGCACACCGCCTGGTTACGAGTCTCGGTTAGGCATTGCAACAGCTCGGCGGTGTGAGACGGTGGGAAAGAGCTGACCGTGGCCGTGATGATGCGGTTCACATCAGCATGTGACACGACGTCGGAACGTCTGAAAGAAAATCAAGGGATGACTTGTGTGGTAGGTTCCAGAACATTAAATCTATATGTGCATCTATAGGTACATCTATGTACATCTATATGTACATCTTTGTGTACATCTATATGTACAGATACCATCCTACGTCGCCAACTGAGCTAGGACTTTGCAGCCGCCCTTCATAACCTCGACCTCAGTCACGTTCGCGTTCACGAGGGTTGCAACACAAGGAAGCAGCGCGGGAGGGCCGGTGGAGTCAGTAACGGAGAGCATGCTGGCAGTTGCCGTCAGAACTTGGGCTTTGGCTTGCGCGCCAGTTACAGCAGTGGTGTGCCGAAAAACGCTGGACAGAATTGATACGGCATTGCACCTACGTCTCCAAGTTCCCATACTTCACATGACAGACTGCTGCCGGGGGCGTCGCCGTGGTGGACTCCGCCAGCTGCGTTCCACAGGGAGTTGCGGCCCTACCGCGGCTAGGATGTTTTGGATGTCACTGCTGTCTCTGAAAACATCTACCACTTGTCGGTAAACCTTGGGAAAGTCCAACTTTGCAAGGGCCTGTCCTCCCTCAGGTGAGTCGCCAACGTTGGCCATCAGTCGCAGCGAGTTCCGCAGGTTTACCTCACTCTTATGCTTGAGGGCGTCGTTGCACATTCCCAGAAAATTGCGCGAGAGATCCAAAATGTCATCCTGCGTGAGCAGCTGTGTAAGCGCGCGTCCGGCTTGAAGTCTGACGCCTCCATCATGGTTTTGAATCACAGCCTCCACGCTCTGCACACAGTGAGTTGCTTAAAAAACGAACTGCGGCATAGAATAGGTACCCACTCTCTGAAGTCCGCTTTGTCTGAACGCCGCCTTGGACTTCTCAAAGTCGTTGCTATTCCCCATAACGGCCAACAAGAGGTTCACACTGGCACCCTGCAGCCCTCTCTGGTATTGATGCCTCTTCATGGTGTCGCGGAGGATGTCGGGTAGACCCTCTTGAACGACAAGGTCGGCGCCGTTGCTGGCCAAGGAAGTTAGGACTTCCATACACCCGACAGCGCAATCGCGTTGGCCTTCGAGCCGTTTTAAGCCCGACAGGAGCCACTTAAGTGACTGTGGAACGTGAGAAGCATAAGCGCCGAGCCGCATCCTTACATTGTTGATCTTCTTTTCATCCAGCATGCCCAGCTCTGCAATCTCTCTAGCGGAGATCAGTAGCTCTTGCACCAGCGGTCGTCCGGATTCTTCACAACGCTTACCCTGGACCACAGTGAGGATAAACGCTTCCTAAGGGCCTACCTTGTCTGAAGCACACAGTTTGAGCATTCCCACAAGCACCTCTCCTGGAACCTGGGAGCTGTTGGCGGCCATTGCCGTCATCGCCGACGTGAGCCTGGCCAGAAACACACGCTGGCTCTCTATGCTCGCAGACGTCTTCACGTTCGCATCGAACAGCGACTCGACCACCTTAAACATCGCGTCCAGGCACTTCGCTTCGAGAAACACCTCCGCGCATCCCGGAATGTGGGCCAAGCCCGCGCAGGCGGCCAGTGCCATGTTGCAGGAGCTCTGGTCTTCTGAATGGAAAGGAAGCGGCGCTCTCACTGTCTCGGTTGGCCAAACTAGCTGCGAAGCGCTCGGAGTGCCTCTTCGCGTCGTCAGTGGTGGCCATGGCCGTGCAAATCTGCCGACTCTTCGACAGGACGTCAGGGTTGTCGTGGTTGCTGGCCGCCATCAGAGCGAAGTCAATCAGGGAGTTGTCTGACGCGACTTTTCTAGCGTCAGGTCTGCATAGCGTTGGCATAGGAACCGCACCTTGAGCTCATTTCAGTGAGAATATCCAGTGCTCGCATGGGTATAGCGGCCGAGCTCGAGTTTCCGACTAGCCGCTGGGCTACCGTCTGTCCACCCATGGTCATAAACTCCTTCAGAGTGGCCACATGCACAACTATCATGCGTATTAGCTCCAGCCCCGACACTTGATACCGGACGTTGTCCTGATGGAATACAAGAGCACTGCATGCGGTTTGAAGACCCTCCTCCGCCACGACGGCTTGCTGCAGTTCATCGAAGTCCTCGCAGGCAGCTAGCAGTAAGTTGAAAACGGCAGTAGCAAATTGCGGAGAGGTCTCGCAGTACGTAAGAATCTAGGAAGGATCATTAACCTTAATAGGGCATCCACTCACAGCAGTTAGGAGTGCGGAAAATACGCCTTGATTGTAGAGTTCCACCGAGCAGTCAGGAATCACCACCAGCGCTCTGGAGCAGTCGCAGACAGCCGTGCCAAGCCCTTCTGGGTTGTGGTCGAGCACCGACATGGCGGCAACCAAGGTCGCTACTGCGTTGTTGCTGTACAGCTCCACGGCAACTCCTTCGCCCAGTTCTCCCATACGCGCCAAGAGGGTCATTCCGGCGCCGAGGGCAGCGTAGTGTTCCTCCGTGGTCATTTGCGAGGCGATGCTCTGCGTTGCAGCCAAGACTGAGGCCACGGCACCGTGTTCCACCAGGACAGCCGCCAGGCGACGGACGGAGGCACACGCCTCGAGGAAATTAAAGGCGCTGAGACAAGTTATGGTCGCGATAATTCGTACGCCTCACTTAGTCCGGGCCTCTTCGTCCTCTGAATTGATGTTTGACAAGTGGCTCGGAATCTCCAGAGGGTCTAGCACCACCAGAAGGGTGCCCTCGCACGCATCTACCACATTGGAATCCAGCTTGAACGTCCTGAGCACGCCCAGGAGGAGTGGGAGGGCAGCTATGTCAAAGCACTTCGAAGTTGCGAGGGTATGACACGTACTGAGGCTGGAGTGCACGATGGTCAAGCCTTTGACGTCGCCCACGAATTGGGGTTGGTCGGCCATGGAGAGAAGCACGGAGGTGGCGCCTATTTCCCACATGGCCTCGGGAGCACCCTCCAGCTTTACCAGTGCCTCGCAGCAAGCGGTGATCATTTGCACAATGCCAGGCGGAGGCGAGTCTAGGGCCACTTTGAGGACGTAGTAGGCGACGTTTGCGACTTCGAGGGGGGCGTGGATCCTAGCCAGCGTCACCACGGACGGGAAAATCAGAGTCTCAAGGTCCTCCACCAAGCTGGGATCTGACATATCGTTATGTAACATTGCTTTTTTCAATGCGTACCTTCTGAAGCCTTCTCAAGCAGAAAGGTCAGCAGAACTCCCCCGTTGTCTGCCTCGGTTTGCTCAAGTCCTCGAGGATCCTGCGCGGAGTATTCCTGCAAACCGCAGGCCACGCCATAGATGACTGGATTTAAATTAGAACCGCAATAAACATTATCGTAGACATAGAAAATTGGAAAAAGACACTCGTATCTAAGAGGTAATTACTCCTTGCGATGTTGGCGATTATTTCTGGGTCACTCCCGAATTTGTCAGCAACGGGCAATAAGTGGGCCAGGGCCCCTTTCTGTGCTACTGTGAAGCCATTCTCCCTGAAACGACCTCTCGGCGGAGTGCACGCCTCGGCAAGCTGCCGGGTGGCCAACATGGCCTTTTGACGCATTGAGCTGCACGTTGTAATCGCCGAAAGCAGCTGGTTGACGTTGGAGTCGGGTTCTGGTGAGGCTGCCTGTCTGGACTCACGAACGGCAGCCATATCCTGAAAAGATACGTAATGCTCAATTACAAAGTTGTAAAGAACGCACCAGAGCGAGAAATAGTTGCTGATCTCTTGAAGGCTCGGACTTTCGGGTATGTATTCCCGTTTCAGCCCCGTCCAATACAAAAACATTGCATCTAATAGCTAAAAGGGTGGTGTTTTAGCACGTACTCTAAAACAGCGCTACGCGTCATGCAACAGTTCAGCCTCGAATTTAGCGAGTTCGTCGTCTTCCCCAGCACTCTGGAAGTCATCGAACGGGCTCGGCTCCTCGTCCCGCAAATCAGCAACGAGGACGTCGATGTGCGATGTGGAAGGAGGTGGTGGGGGGGCTGGCATTGGTAGCTGGCCGCTGAGAATCTCCACCTCCAGCTGAGCCACCTCGGCCTCCAGCCTCCACATGTACTGCTTCCAGAAGATCTCTTCTGGCATTTTGCGTGGCACCATATCGAACCTAAGCCGCCGGAGTGCCGGGTCGACTCCTATTAGTTCCTTCGCACACAGCCAATGCCGCTCCTGTAGATGGAACCCCTCGGGAGCGTCCAAAGCAAACAGCAGGTCTGGCGATTTGCTGAGGTCCAAGGCTCGCCGTTCCAGTTCTGCTGCGATGAACGACGGCTCATGTCCACTGATCTTAATGGCTGAGCCGAACAACTCCTGCACGTTGTTCCATGGTAAGTAGGTCGTTTTCTCCTGGCGGGCTGTCTCGTGAAGCACACGCATTCCAGCGGTAGTCAGCTCTGAGGTGGCTTCCGACACCCGAGTCCCGAATTTCTTGATCTCAGGGGCGACCCGCTTCCACTGCTTCTTGAGGTTGTGGACGCCGTTGAAAAACATCTCAGACTTGTCCTCAGTCGCGCCTTCGGTATCGCCAGTTTTCTCTGCGGTGTCTAAACCCAAAAACTGGCGATACTGAGCGTCTTTTTGAATTTCATTCACAGCGGATTGCGCTCGACTGAGAAGCTGCCCGCCCCCCTCAGTGACGCCTCGCGAGAAAGCTGACCACGATTCCGGCCATCCAGACTGAGGGTCCATTATTTTCGATTTCACTTCACAGTAATAGACGAATATGGGTTGGCGGCCTGCGCTGAGTTACTGGTGTCAAACGAACGACTGCTGTGCTTTGGTGTGCGTGGTTCTGGTGGGGAGTCCTCCGAGTTCTGACGCAGACGTACGCATCGCTGATCTTCGCAGCAGGCTTCTACTGTTTTGGACTGTCATCAGTCTGGTTAGTAATCATACTCCTTTTTTTCTTTCTTTTTTAAAAAACTATTCATTTCTGTTTGACCTCTATCCATCTTATTAATCTTCATGATTCCCAGGCCTCACGTCCAGCCAATCATTGCGACTTTTTTTGGGGTTCTGTTTGCGCTAGCGACCTGGTCGCATATCATGTGTATGATCACGAACCCTGGTACGACTCCCAGGCGTCGTGATAAACTGCCAGTCGTCCCCCTCCACGCAGATGCAATGAGAGAGTGCAAGAAGTGCCACGCGGCCAAGCCGCCTAGAGCCCATCACTGCTCCCTATGCAATCATTGCGTCTTCAAGATGGACCACCACTGTCCCTGGATGAACAACTGCATTGGGATGTACAACACGAAACACTTCATGCTGTTTCTGCTGTACGTGTTCCTCATGTGCGCAATGTCCATATCCACTCTCGTGGCCTGGGTGGCTGTGGGGTGTGACGCCCCTGTCAGACCCCCAATGCTCCCTGTCGATCTAACTTTATCACGCGAGCGAGCTGCGAACATCATCAGATTGGACCCACCTCACTTCGGCCCCCGCCTGTTACGTGAACGAAGACGCCGGCCACTCCACAACATCCGCGAGTCCAACGAGATTCTTTGCGACATCCCGCCGGCGGCTTTGATGGGGGGCGTGGCACTGATGATGGAGAGCATGATCTTTGGAATTTTTACGATTGTCATGCTTGTGGACCAGCTGAACGTCGCTTGTGAAGGTATCTCTGGCGTGGAGTCCCTCTCACTTGGCAAACGAATGCCCCATCACGCACTAATCGAAGAGTCGCTGAGGAACCGCACCACGTGGACTGCTCTGAAGGAGGTAATGGGTGGGAGATTTAGCGTGAAGTGGTTCTTGCCCACCCCCGTGGACCCAGAGTATTGCCATGGGGGCCTAACAGAGCTCGACCTGTTCGTTTTGAACGCTGGCACCGACGAGTTTTACGTCGATTTGGAGAACCGCGAGCCGTCTACGAAATCCCGTCGGCGATACGGTCTAGGGCCTGTTAAGGCAGACTTCGAGGTGGAATTATCGAACATCGTACAAGCGGATCGTCGGAAGAAACGAAAGGAAGATGGCTAGCGCTGAGAAAATCGTCATGTATGTATGCCCCACGACACACTCTGAAAAAATGATTTATTCTCAGATTCAATGTCACTTCTGCATATGTCCTCTGTTAGCAAGAGCCTTGGGCTCGTGTCTCGGGTTCGACTTGCCCAGTCGCTGACGCCTGCTCTGCGTTTCAAGTGTGACATGCCGTCTGGTCGTGTGACTCAAGATCTCATTCAGAAAGCCAAGGAGAGGCAGCACCTCGATGGCATTGACAAGAAGCTCAGTCTCCCAAAGATGGTCCAATCCTTCACCCCGATTAAGCCGCAGCACTTCAACTCGAAAGGTTCGGAGGTTCTTGGTGACGTGTACATGTCCCACCCTGCTTGGACCCGCGAGCAGTTGGATGGAGTGGAGATCACTCATCTCGCTGCCACTTCCATGGCTCAGCGACTGTCGTTGGCCAGTGTGCAAACGTTGAGGTTCTTCTACGATCTCTTCACCGGCTACACCCTAGGACGCAAGCATGAGCGCATGATGCTCCGCCGAATCGTAGTGTTGGAAACCGTTGCAGGCATACCCGGCATGGTCGGAGCTGTGGTGAGACACTTTCGATCGTTGCGCACTATGAATCGCGATTACGGTTGGATCCACTCTCTGCTGGAGGAGGCCGAGAATGAACGTATGCACCTGATGATCGCCATGACGCTCCGTAATGCTTCGTTCCCTCTGCGAGCTGTTGTTTTCGCCGCCCAGGTGTTTTTCGTGCCTGTATACGGCATTGCCTACGTTCTTAGCCCCAAATTTTGCCACTCATTCGTGGGCTACCTCGAGGAGGAGGCTGTGAAGACTTATACTAAGGTGGTGGAGCTGATTGACGCTGGGAAGCTCCCAGGCTTCGAGACGTTGGCCCCTCCAGCTGCCAGAGACTATTTCTGCCTGCCGGACAAGGCCACGATGCGTGACGTAATCCTCGCGATTCGCGCGGACGAGGGCCATCATAGGGAGCTCAACCACACGCTGGCCCAGCTGAGCAAGAAGGATGTGAATCCTTTCCCCTGTGGTTTCTAAGTGCAAGTTTGCAAATCACAACACGTTAATAGCGAGAAGGATGTGAATCGTTTCCTCTCTGGTTTACAACACGTTCATAAAGTCCACGCCAGTAACACGCGATTCAACGTGAGCCAGTTGCGACTCGTACTCGGTGTCGTCTGTTTGCAGAGGCAGAGGGTCTGAGAGGAACGTGGCGAAGCTAGACGCGCAGTGCCAATCATGGTGCAACGGGTCGTTGTTGGCAGTAACCTGCGAGTGATGTAAGGCAATAGAGGGTGTCACCTACTCGGCGTACATCCGCAGGCGTCTGCCAAAACCCTGACGTCCTCCACTGTTCCATCTGCTCGCCGCTCTCGGGGCCGTGCACGTCTGTTGGGTCGTGCAACCATCGGTATTGCCAATAAATGCCGCCCTCGGTCAGAGACATTAAGTCAGCGACGGTCATACTGTAGACGTCAGAGCTGGTCATCAGCAGCAGGCGGTGACACAGAGCTGTGGCCTTCTCGAAGAGAGTCAGAGTCTCGGCTGACATCTTCTGGCGAGCTGGTCGCGAGCGTTTTCGATTTCGGAGGTCGAAGGTTATGGGGCTGGAGAGGGTTAAAGGGCTGTGAATCTCCGTCTCACGTAGTACTCCCTTCCTTCAGATTCCGCATGAATGCCGCAGGAGTGGTCGAGTCGTTCGGCAGCAGAGCCACCAACTGCTCTACAGCCTCGGCCAAGCTGAGCTCGGCTCCGTCATCGTCCTCCGCGGCGGACGGGGCCTGTTTGACTGTAGCGATGTCGTTGTCAGCTAAGGACGCCACCCAAGAATCTGTTTCGCGCTCTTTTTTCCGCCATTCAAAGCCACCATCAGCAGTGAAGTGCCCGTCAGCCAGGTCAGATTTCAAATTGAAGGCGTCAAGTTTGTACCTGTAACGACATGCGACATCGCAGTTTTCATGCTGAAGATAACTGCAACAGTAATCACCCAAATGCGTCCTCGTGCTGCGTTACGTCCCCAGGCTCCTCCTCCGTTCTCAGTTCGAGGTCCGCTCTGGAGAACCCTTCTCCGAGTTTCGCCTTCTCGCGGCGCGCTCTTTTTGATTCTTGAACAATGTTCATCAAATAACGTTTTTTTGCAGCATTTGTAGTCTTTGATTCTAAAATGAATGTGAAATTCGTCTTAATAATCCGGACAGTCCGCCAGGCGGCTCTACAATCGATTGGTCCGTAGCTGGACTCAGCGGCTGTCTGGCAAGGGCCAGTCTTGGCGGATTGGGAAGGCCAGCGAAGGTTGGCATTTTCTGTTCCATTGGCACTCTTCTTGTATCTTCTTCATAATCATTCTCTGCGGTGGCAGTGGGAGGCTCATCGAGGGCGGCCCAGTCTGGGGGAGGGTGAGCCTTAGGAAAGCAGCATATGGAGAGCACTCGGAACCGGTAACTCAGAAGGAGGCTGCCGTTGCTGGATGTTGAAACTCCAATCAGGTCTCCGTCAGCAAGGGGATGTTCGACACCGTTTTGGATAGGTCTGAAGTATGTAAGGAAATACTTAGGAAGGCGAAGATTAATATCCAAAACTGAACCTACTTCCCATTAAGGAATGTTCCGTTTGATGAACAATCAGCCACCGAAAACATCGCTTCGCCGACATGAAGTCCGTCAAACTGCCAAAAAATTGAACAGTGCTTCCGACTAAACCAACGTTTCGCCTCCGTCGGCACGCCCTCGAGGTTTTGGTAGTGACGGCCCAATGTGAATTTGTAGGGAATCTGCACGCCACCCCTTCCGTCGGCCATGGCTTCGACAACCGAATACCTAGGCTTGATAGGACCCAGAGCGCGTATTTTATCTAGCGTCGCCTCGCTTTCGCCCTCTGCTTTCGCGCTTGCCAAAATATTCTCCAGGTCCACAATCATTTCGAGCAGGTAGCCCCCTGGAGGTTGCAGAGTGTAAACGAATTGACTCGATTCTGATGGGGCTTCCCAGATGACGTTGGGGCTAGGTTGTATGGTTCCGATAGTTGGCACTTCTCCAAGCGATCTGACCGTCATACAGTCATTCGACATTATTAGGAAATTCTCGTCAGGCAGACGAAGCCCCATAAATCACTGTGTGACACCTCTGCCGACATGCCTACGTGGTACTACCTCGCGGCGTACTGTCTAAAGCCAAGCCAGTAAGCAGTACCTGTGTCGTGAATAATGAGAACTGAAGAAACCTTGACTTGAGTCTTTCTATCCTATGTCTAATCTCCCTACCTACCTACCCGATAGCCGAGCAGCATTGACCCTGCTAATTAGTCTGGTCGTGCTCCAACTCGGAGTTTATGCTCTACCCCTAATAAAGTACTGTCGCAGCCACCCTGGCAAGGCGGCTATTCACGGCCTCCAGGACCGTGCCATCACCGTCCTCTCGATCTCTCCTGTTCTGCTCGGATGTGGTAGTACCTACTTAGGGTACTACCAGGGATCACGAACAATACAATAACGGCTAGAGCTGAGATGCTCTGTTCAGTGAAACCCAGATGCTCTGTGCACCAATATCAGAAATTTCATGGGCGACGTTAGCGTTCAACAGGCAACTCAATGGAAGGATGTCGGGAACGACTGCTTCCAGCACTTGGATTTTGCGGGGGCCATCCTGAATTACGATCACCTGATTGAGAACTTCAACCCGAACACACCTGCGGAGTCAGAGCTCGTGCAGGCCTGCGTGGCTAACCGCATCTTCGCTCTGATGAAGCTCGCGGATGGTCATGGATTAAACGCTCTCGAGGAGCCGATAATGCAACCGCTGAGCAACATGGGTAGGTTTGGGTTTAAGTCTGAGGTGCTCCTCGAAGCGCGTCGATCATGCGAGGAAGCTCTAGCGGTAAACGTCAAAGCTGTGAAGCTGTGGTACCGTCTGGGAAAGATCAACGAAGCCATTGCCTACCGGAATCCAGCCTGCACGGGGTTGCATCAGCTCGAGGTGCTATTTATGTCTCAGCAGTGCTTCGAGGAGGCTCTACGTTTGCACCCTGGACACCACGAAGTGGTGGAGGCTCTCGACGAAGTCAATACTACCCTGACTAAAATATGCTTAGGCCTTGTTTCAGACGAAGCCAATGAACACAACAACTAGTCCCTGTTTTCGTTGTCGTGCATCTGCATGAACTCCATCATAAACTCTGCCAACGCTTCGACGCCCTCCATGGGCATCCCGTTGTAAACGGACGCGCGGACGCCGCCAACAGATCGGTGCCCCTTCAGATTCTCGAACCGCTTCGCGGATATCGCCTGCTGCACAAACATCGTGTCCAACTGAGGCGATTCGCAGGTGAATGACACATTGCACCTAGACCGGGAGCCTTTTGCCACGGAACACTTGTAAAACCCGTGGCTGGAGTCGATGATGTCGTAGAGCATCTGGGACTTCAACGCACTGCGCTCGGACCAGTACGAGAGCCCACCAGTCTTCTTGAGATACTGCAAGACCAGACCAGTGACGTAGATCGACCAGCACGGTGGTGTGTGATAGAGGCTGTCGGTGTCCTTAAACGCCTTCCAATCGAGCACCGCAGGAACGGCTTTGCGCTTGGACTTCTCCACAAGATCATGCCTTGCGATAACAACACCAAGGCCAGCGGGACCCACGTTCTTCTGGACGCCGGCTGCGTGGCGCCTCCCAGGGCTACCCACCAAATATCACTCCATGTTTTCCTACGTTAACGGGTCTCGTACAGAAGTTAGAACTCATATCGGCCACGACATCCACATTGGAGGAGTATACTGGCGCGTCGGAAAACTCCAACCCCGAAATAGTCTCGTTGGCGCAGTAATAAAGGTAGCTTAGGTCTTCCGGCCCCTGCACCGAGGTGGGAAGGGACTTGCACTTTTTGTCGGAGTAAACCTCCACCACCTCAGCGAACTTCGCGGCCTCAGTGGCAGCCTTTCCCGACCATGTGCCTGTCACTACATACCCCGCTTTCATCTGGGGCCCGCTTACCAGGTTAAGTGGCACGGCAGCAAACTGCGCCGTACCACCACCCTGCATAAGCAGGACGTCATAGGTCGATGGTACCTGCAGGAGGTTTCTAAGGTCCTGGATGCATTGGTTGTGAATCTGATCGTAAGTCTTGGACCGATGACTCATCTCCATAACACTCATGCCAGATCTGTCAAACCATCATAGGAAAAAAAAAGATTGCTGACCCTTTGTAATTCAACAGCTCTTGCTGTGCCTCCTGAAGGACTTCGAATGGTAAGGCGCAGGGCCCAGCCGCGAAATTAAACACCCGATGAACGTCTTGCATTGCGAATTTGTGGTCTTTTTCACAAATACTAATATTTATGCTCACATGTCAACGAATGAATTGGGGTTTTACACACACGTTATCCTTTTCATCAGACGCTCTTCACCACCTCAGTCAACCCACTCATAGATGTCAGTTCTCACAAGGTTCATCTTCAGATTTGCGAATCACTTTCTGATGTGTCCGCAATTTTTGTGCAGCAAATTTTGCCGGACTTTTCGCATTCTGGCATGTGGTGCTGTGATGACCGCGCCCCGTCGCCTACGGGCGACGACTACGGCAGTTGGGCCAGCGACTCTCTCCCAAGCCCACCAGACCTCTTTGCGATCTTCTCAGGACAGTCCTCACCCCCAGGTGTCTCAGGCTCGCTAACACGCTCCTCCTCGTCCTCATCGTCTTCACCGATGGCTTTTTCGGAGCCGCTCGACATGCCTCCGGTCATGCGGATCACCAGTGAGGGTTGCAGGTGCGCATTACAGACATGCCTGCATACTTGCGAGTGCTACGAAGGTTTCGGTCGAGGTCCGAGCATGAGTGAGTCCAGGGCTGTCGGAGAATTAGACGAGGAGACTACTGGACCCTGCCCCAGGCCGGAAGGGCGCCTACGAGGTCACTTACCACTCCCCAGATCGACGCAATGCCAAAGATAATTGGTCAACACGAGACGAAAAAAATTGGTAAGCAGCCGAAATTCCCTCAAGTCCTCGAAGGAGTCACTCTTGTAGACTATTCACACGAGCCCCGGTTCTGGGTGGTGAGTGCGGGCGCTGTGAGTGATTCAGCTAGGTCTGCTGTACCTGCGGGTGATCAGCATTACAGACCTTCGCTCTGTCCGTAGGCGGTCGCGTCTGGACAAAGTCTCCAAAGTGTGTTGTAAGTTCGCCCGCTGCGATTTGTCAATGATACGCGTCAAAGGTGAGCTACGAGGTGAATATGTCACCAGAGCACTTCCTGGATCCTTTCGTCACGGTGGACGTATTCGCTGATAGTCGGCGAATGTGGCGGCTCACCGTCACTCCCAACAAGAGGAACACCAACAACCCCGTATTCAACCACGATTGCTCTACGATCATCGACTTTGAGGTCCCTGACCTGCCTGGAGTTTTGGAGGAAGCCACATGGCGGAGCGTGGGCCAAGGGCATCGTCCTGAACGGCTCAACCCGAACGCCGTGGACCTCCCAGGCGGCCCTACCATCATTCTGGGCGTCTGGGATCGGCACTACCGGCGTAGTGCCAAGGGATCGCGTCCACTGGGGTATGTCCGGCTCAGCATTAAGGACGTCCTAGGGGCGTCGTTCAAATCCGAGGTGATTCGGCGCCAGGTGATCCATCACGTGAGCTGCAAAAGTTCATGACACAGGCCACTCAGACGGCCGTGGGCGTCATGAAGCTGGCGTTCAAATTCGTGCCGTTTTCGGGATCCATCCCTCGCCGACTGCATAATGAGGTTAACCTCGGCCAGGGCGACTGGGTTGCGAGCCCGAGTGACCTCGAAACACACGATGCCGGTTCGGAGCTTTTTTTCGTTCCCGACAGTCCAGTGTTGCCCACTGGTTACTTCCCACCTCGGGAGGCCAATGGCATGCGACTTTACCACGACGCAGATCGGCGTGTTGGAGACTCGACACACAGCGGAAGCAGCTACTGGGAGGACCTCTACGACGTTTTGAATGACGCGAAGTACTTCATTCTTATAGCCGGCTGGTCGATCAACATTCACGTTCGCCTGGGTCGGCGGAACCGGTCTCCACACGTCCATGCGCCCGCTGGAAGACCTACAACTTCTAACGTGGCGCAGGGCTGCGACTGCGGCAGGTCCAAGCGCCAGCGGAAGGACACGGCTGACCTTTGCGAGGCCTACTGGGACCAGGTTGAACTACTGGGGGAGCTCCTCAAGAGGAAGGCGGCGGAAGGCGTTACTGTGGTGCTTCTGATCTGGAACGACCCCTCCTCAACGAAGATGCGGAAGGAGGGACTTATGGGGACTGCAGACGAGGAGACCCGTCGCTTCTTTCGAAACACGGGTGTCAAATGCAAGCTGCTCTATCGGTACACCACCAAGTCTGGTTTCCGAGGGTCGCTATCCAATATATTTGCCAAGGTGACGTACACTCACCACCAGAAGATAGTATGCGTAGATGCGGAAATCCACGGGCTGCCGGGACCAGTAGCGCCTATGGCCGATGAAGTCCCCAAGATCGCGAGCTACAAACGTCGGAAATCGATCTCATACAACGTGAAGCAGTTTCTGCGAGGCATTAAGAAGCTAGCCGTCTTCTCCGAGGAGGAGGCCCTGGTCTCCGGATCTGCCGGCAACGAAGACTTGCGCTGCGAAAAAGCCGTTCCCCAGCACGGCGTGGGTCCTGGACTGTCGCTGACTACTCTGGAGGAGACCTCGCTTTCGCCGGCCTCCTTGAGCGTCCCTGAGCGGCGTTGGAAGACGAGTGGCAGGCTCGACTCCGACGTCGCTATGCCTCGTCTCTCGTCGCTGAGCGCGATTCACGAGTCTCGGCACGACTCTACCTCTGATAGTGCGGCCACGGCGCCCCCAACGCGGCTGCATAGGAAGTTGGCAAGGGCCATCGATGCGTTTCGGGAACGGAACCACTACAGTCATGTGTCGTTGGACAGCGCTCCTAGGGGTCTAGCATGCTTCCTGGGCGGAATTGACTTGACGGTGGGTCGGTATGACACCCCCGACCATGAACTCTTTGGGCATTTCTGGTCGCATAAACGCACGTTCTACAACATGTGCACAGCGACCAGCAGACGACTAGGCCCCAGACAACCATGGCATGACATACATTGCCAGATTGGCGGACAGGCCGCTTTTGATGTGCTGCAGAACGTCCTCGAACGCGTGGAGAAGCAGTCTCCTAGCTTGAACTACCATACCACAGGCCTCATCCGCCACCTCCTGATCGAGGGGGCTTTAGTCATGCCCAAGGCAGACTTCGACTTGTACAGAACGAAACGGAACCGCTTCGTGGGCTGGGCGGCCAAGATTGGAGGACGGCGAAACGTCAGCAAAGAGCCTGTACTGTCTCTTGATACAGCCAGGACGAAAACCGCCCACTTGCGCCGCCCATGGCAGAAGCACGGCATTCCTAGGCTGCTTCCGGAGGAGATGGATGACCCGTCGCAGGTGACTTCTCTGGAAGCGCGTGCCCTCGACACTCTGTCACCTGTCGATGACGTAGCGCCGGCTCACTCGCTGGACCTGCAGGAATCGACGGAGACGTTGCAGGAGGACGACCGGTGGCACATGCAAGTTTTCCGCTCCATAGATGCAGCCAGCGCAACATTCGTCAACGAGGACTTTCTGAGCTCGTTCTCGAATCTACGGGGGGCGGTGCAACGAGATATCCACTGGGACTACATCTACCAGATAGGGCGCGCTAAGCGCTTCATCTACATCGAGAACCAATACTTCATCGGCAGCTCGCAGTGGTGGGGAGACACTGCTCTCCGGCGAGTGAGGTGCCGAAATAGCGTCCCGTGGACAATTGCTTCCAAGATCGTGGAAAAGATCAGACAACGTATGGAGTTCACTGTGTACGTGGTGCTTCCGCTGCATTCAGAAGGGCATCCTGACGATAGCACGATTCAGGAAATTCTTTTCTGGCAGCGGATGACGGTCGCAATGATATACCAACGGATCGCCAGCGCTCTTGACGCGCAGTATCTTGACCCCCATGAGCCACGGCCGCTGCCTACGGACTATTTCCAGCTGTTTTTCCTCGGAACCAAGGAACCTCTGTCCACGGGAGGCCCCCAAGTTGTGCCCCGCAACACCCCTCTCCAGAGCAGGTTCCGCCGTCACATCATTTACTGTCACTCGAAGCTGATGATTGTGGACGATGAATACCTGCTGCTGGGTTCGGCCAATATAAATGAGCGATCCTTGAACGGACACCGGGACTCCGAGATCGCTGTGGGCGCCTGGCAGGAGAGTCATCGCTGCGAGTTGGTGAGTCGGCTGCCTGGGGGCTGGCCACGCCCGGAAGACCGCCGAGCGTCGCAGGTGGTGGGTCTGGAGGATGTCCCCGTCCACAAGAAGAAGGGTGTCATTCGAGATCGGCTGCAGGCGATGAAGAAACGTATCAAGCGCGAGCGCTGGCACCCAGCCAGTACGTTGAGTAGCCTCCCAGGTGTTGGGTCCACAGAGCGCGACACCAGCGTGCTGCGGGGGTTCAACGTCGTTCTCCCTAAGGGCGAGGTGTCGGCCTTCCGCGTAGCGCTGTTCGAGGAGCACTTCGGAGCATACCACCCCGAGTTCGACGACCCGGGAGCGTCGCTCTGCAGCGATCTCACACGACGACTTGCGGAAGCTAACTGGGAGGCTTACATCGACACCTCCGAACCTGATTTCCTGCCGTATGGACACGCTATGCTATACCCCTATGACATTCATTCCGACGGATTCCTCACATCGAAATCGCAAACGCTGCCTGATGCGCAGAGATCTGTGCTGGGGGCCAAGACAACACTTCCGTACTCTGAAGAAATCACGACCTAGGCGTCGTCAATGTAAACTCGCACTAAGCAGCATTTATCCCTGTTTAAGCATTGAATGATCACAGTCTCTCCTAGTAAGCTGTTCAACCTCCTGCAGTTCCCGCCACAGCACCCCGTGGTCGTGGACTTAAGAAGCCCCACCGACTTTCAGAAGTGCCACTTAAGACACGCAGTCTGTCTGCGGAACTTGCATACCCCAGATGCCACAGTGCGCTCCAGCGTGGTGGTGCTCTCCACGGACCCGTCGCCGTCCGATCTCGACTCTATCGCCAGGCTGTACCCTGCCAGTCAAAGGCCAATCGGTCGCCTGAGCGTGCCTCCAGAGCAATTCATGGCGTTATACCCGTTCTTACATGTATCCAGCGACATGGACCATGAAAACACCAAGGCCAATCAAGCCGCGATGAAATATCCAGTGGAGGCGATTGGGGGAGCCTTGTGGGTCGGAGACCTTATCGACGGGTCCAACATGAATTTGCTCGCGCGACTAAGGATTACGGCTGTTCTTGATTGTTCTCCGAAGGGGATTCCGAACGTCGAGCACGACTTGGCTCTCCTCTCAGGGACGCCGGTAGTGTGCATGCACCTGCCGCCTTCCAACTACCCCGCCGCTGCCAAGGCGAGTGAGTGGGTCTTAGACCCCGACACAATGTGTAAGGCGGTAGACTTCGTTCTCGCTGCGACAGAATCTGGCAAAAGGTGCGTAGTCGTGGACTTCGACGGCTCGTCATTGGCGCCGGCTGTGGCAGCAGGGGTCAAGCGGGTAATGTCCAAAAAGACTGTGCCCTGGTGTGTGGCATGGGCTCGTTCTCGGTCAGGTAAATTCGAAATGTCATCGGCACAGATCACGAATCTAGTGGCGTTTGGCGAATTGATAAAAACATAACGACTACGAGGAAACGACGGTGCGCGAGCGCATCAAAACACGCTTGGCCTCGGTTACTTTCGCCAGGAAGCGGCTCTTAGAGCTCATGAGCTGGTCCAGTTCTTCAAATGTCATCTCCAACAGCATTCCTGTGATCTTGCCGCATAGTTCGGGCTCCAGTTTGGAGACCACAGAGTACATGGCCTCACCGATGATCTGCTTATGTTCACATGCGGGTGTTCGAGACAGCTGCAGGCGTACTTGCTGCACGTCCACAGCAGGTGCATCGTACTGCACATGGGGAGCCACAGCCGGCTGCGCGGGCATGTGGGGATACTGCATAGGCCACATATAGCCTGCAGGTACGACGCCCGTGACGGGCATAGGCGCCCCGTAGCCGGGGGCAGGGCGGAAACGAGTACGAAGACGAGCGAGTCGCTGGTCCTTGCGCTCGGCGAGGGTCACGTAGAGAGGTCTGTCGTTGATGATAGCCTTGTTCATGTGGGCGGCGGCCTCCTGGGCGTGCCGCGGCTCTCGGAAGCACACGAAGCCGAAGCAGCGGCTCTGCTCTCCGTTCATCATTACCTTTGCGGACTCGACGTCGCCAAACGGCTCGAACATCGCTCGAAGCTCACTGTCGAAGACCTCGGAACTCAAGTTCTTGACGTACAGATTGCTGCCTTCGGCGGTCTGGCCCTTCTTGAACTCCTCCCGCAGAGCGCGCTGACGCTCGGCCTTGTTTTGCATGGGCTGCACGTACATAACCATTTCATCCTGCTCCTGGCCGTGGAGAGCAGCGATTGCTGCCTTAGCTTGCGAGTTCTCAGCGAAGTTGACAAAGGCGAATCTCAGTCCGTTGTGGGTCTCCTTAAGCGCCAGAGAGGTGACTTCGCCGAATTCGCCGAAGACCTTCTGGAATTGAGAGAGCTCCCAGTTCGGGGGAAAGTCCTTTACGTAAAGATTCGTGAACTTCGCGTCCCTAAGAGAGATCCTTTCTTGCTTCGATTTGAAGTGGGCGACGTTGATGATTTGGCCATCCAGTGACTGCCCGTCCAATTCAGCGATCGCGGTATCCGCAGCCTCGGCAGCGTTGAACTGGACGAAGCCGAAGCCGCGAGAAGCGCCCTTGCGGTCCTTAGCCACCTTGCAACTCAGGATGGTGCCAAACCTCTTGAAGGCCTCGTGCAGCTGCTTGTGGTCGATGTCCGCGCTGAGTCCCTTGATGAACAGATTGTTCTCAGCCGAACGGCGGTGGGTGGGGTCTCTCTGGCACCACATCAACCTGCAGGAAACGCCGTTGAACTCGGTGTAGTTGAGCGCGGTGAGGGCCTTCTCCGCGTCCTCCACGTTATTGAAGTTGATGTAGGCGTGGCCAAGGGACTCCCGAGAGCGAGCGTCACGACAGACTCGCACGCTGGCTACACATGACACACCGTTGAAGACCTCGTACAGATCCCTCTCCTCCACGTTCTTGGGGATATCGGTTGCGAAGAGCGAGGCTGAGTGCGCAGCGGACATGTGAATGGTGGTATTTTTCCGTGGGGTCGCTCATACTGAAGAAACCAGCATAATAGATAGGAGACGGCACCGACACCACAGTAATCATCTCGTTGAAACACAACAATAGACCTGCGCATTCCTTTTGTGGGTTTACTACTCGGTTCTTGACCTATTGATCCTCATGAGACTCGACCCGCGGTGGGGCGGGGTAAGTCGTTGCGGTGACATCTGCAACCGTGCCTTGTTTATCTTCGGCGAACGAGGCTGGACCGCTCTGCGACCTGGACTTTGCCTCTGAGGGCTAATACGCAGTCGGCGCGTCGGAGTCAGACTCAAGCGTAACCGTTCTAGAGTACCTCCCTGAGAAAACTCATGCGGCTCACAGTCGCTGCCAACTCCTGTTACCGTGCGGAGCGCACTCCCAAAAGACAGCCTATCGCTCGTGGGGTGGCCTTGTACCTCCGATATGGACGCCTGCATCAGTCTTTCCTCAGGACACAGGCCTGTGCATTCGTGAGGGAGAAGCAGCGTTACCTGTGCCTCACACCGCTGGTTCTGCCAAGCGGTGCGCAGTCGTTTTTCGGAGATGCCTCGGAGGTCCAGACAACTGAGAAGTCTGCGCGGCAGCTGGAGGAACTCCACCAGCTTTCCTAGAAGGCGCTCTACATCGTAGTGAGGACCGAAAAGAGACCCTTGCGACTCGTGTCCAAGTACGCTGTCTGGCACGAGGAACCAGACGACCTGCTGGTACCGCGAGATAGGAACGTCCACAGGTAGCTTTATAGGCTTTCGCATGGCTTTTGCTTTGGCCTTCTGCGCCAGCCGGGCCTTTCTCCTTCTGAATCGGCTGTAGACTGCCTCCAGAGAGCTGATCAACGCCAGCGTCGCAGGCCCGTAGACCACCGCCGTCGCTGCAGTGGCAAGCGTGTCCACGACCACCGCCTCCGTTTCCAACACGAGAAGCAGGCCCGGCAGCAACTTGGGTCGGTCCACCGACACCTCCTTGAACGGCGCCGTGAACCTCGCTTCCAGCAGTCCTCTCCGCGCTGGGAGAGACACGCGAGCCGGGGAGGTTGGGTTGTGTGTCGCCGCTGGAGCTGACGATCTGCGCGCGTGACTTGCGGACCTGTAGTGCAGCCAGTGACGGAAGAGGGGGTTCATGTCGGGTGGCAATGCCCGACCTGTCACGCCTGACGCGTGCAGCCAAAACGGAGTGCGGAGTTTGTCAATGGTTTGCGGCTTCATGGATATTCCAGTGGTCTCTTGTGATGAAAAGACCACCACGTCTGCATGGACAGCTCACAGCACCCTCACCAGTGACTGCAGGTTCCTGCATCAGAGCCTGCGCATCGCACCAGTCAAGGCATACGTGGCTGCTCAGGTGGCTCTCTCCAACCAGCAGCACGAGGTTCTTACCTAAAGAGCGCAGAGCGCTCTGTTTTTCCACTGGCAAGCTGCTTCGTAAATCAGTGGCCGCCCTTCGTCGTCGCCGGCCTTCCAGCACTTTGATGGGTCCTGTGCCCCCTCCGAACCTGGACCGCACCGCCAACCGGCCGGCTAAAGTTGCAGCCGGCGACCCGGCTCGCTCGGGGTCCTCGGTTCCCCAACCAGGCAGAAACTGCTCCAGCGCGTTGACCTCCTCCTGTTGGAAGAATTCGATGTCCACGTTGATGCACTCCGCTAGTGTGGTCACGCAGTGAAGAAGATCTGCCAACGTAGAGGGCTGGATTCGAAAGGGTCCCAGAGTGAATTTCGCTGAGAAGCTGCTCTAGGTTCAGCCCCCAAAGGTGCCCACCAGTTTGCAAGGGATCTGCTGCAGAAGCAGTCCGGGTATGGGAGCCGTGGAGACCACCGACAGCACCTCGCTGTTCACCAGCGGGGTGGCAGTCGACGCCGAACTGAGCACCGCCTCCAGGAACCCGCGCACGTGTTCTGCGCCCTGGATGACTGCCCAGTTACGAAGGGAGTTCACTGCGCGTCCAGCGTCCCGGTCCGTGTCTTTCACGTCTTGAATGGAGTCGCAGCACAGAGTCTCCAGGCGGGTAACAGCTCCCAACCGCTCCAGCAGGTGCTTGGGTGCGTGACTGATCAGTACTTCCCCTTTGGAAATGGTAATTGTCTCCTGTTCCCACACCACGGTGGCTTGGTGTTTGAACGCGTGAGGTCCACCACGCGTGGCACGCAGACCCGACAGCTTCAGGAAGAACCTGCAGACGCTGACTAGAACGTCGCTACTGTTCTTTAGACGTTGTTTGGATATTTTGTTGGAGGTAAAATCCCCTGCGACGTACACCTCCCGAGCCTTCTTAAGACGCCGGGTGGCGTCACGCTGCTCCAGGCTTAGATTCTCCTCAGAGATGCTGTTGTCGCAGAGAAGACTAGCGAGAGGTTCGAGAACACTCACAGTGACATTAACCTCTTTGGCATGGAAGACTGACTTGCTGTACCTGAGGAACTCCGTTAGCGGCAGCGTCATTGAATATCCAAGGAAAATGTGAACCAATGTGCCAAATGACAGTGCATCCCGAACCCAACGACTAACGTCGCAAAATAGTGACTTAAAATGACTGGGCCTCACCAGGTGCTATTTCTACTTGCCTTTTGCGCCATGTACCTGTTTTGGTTGAGGCCTCAGCTGGGCGGGGGATCCGTGGTCGAGGCCAAAATGGTCGCAAACATATTTCAGACGCAACGCAACGCTTCAGCAACCACGTCCTTGACCAGACCAGACGATTTATTGTTCGACACATCCCCCTCTCTGACTGGACGAGCCGCAGCTACTTCTACCGAGTCAACTGTGTCAACGTTCACGACCTCGTCAACCGCCTCAACCAGCTCTACAGCCGCAGACTCCACAACCACGACTGAGTCTACACCTCGAGAAGTCCTAAAAACGTCTACGTCGATATCCAGCACTTCCAGCAGTCCATCGGCTACGTCGACATCCGGCACTTCCAGAGCTCCATCGTCTACGTCGACGATATCCAGCGCTTCCAGCAGTCCATCGGCTACGTCAACATCCAGCGCTTCCAGCAGTCCATCGGCTAAACCGACATCCAGCGCTTCCAGCAGTCCGTCGGCTACGTCGACATCCAGCGCTTCCAGCAGTCCATCGGCTACGTCGACATCCAGCGCTTCCAGCAGTCCATCGGCTACGTCGACATCCGGTTACACGGGCACGAAGAACGCTTTCTGGGTGAACCCAGCGTTCTGGCGAACAGAGCCTCGCAACTTTAGCGTGCCCACTGCACGCCCGGCGGTCAGTCCACCTCCACCGCTATCATTCCTCGTTGAGGAGGCTCAAGTTTGCAAGACGGAGCACGTGCATCGTGCTTCTGACGGAAGTCCCCTGGTCGCCATGTTCATCATCACCGCCGCTTCTGACAAAGCAACTCGGGAGGACGTGAGGGGTCACTGGAATGCGTATGCCGTGCAGAACGGCCTCACGGTCGGGTACTCATTCGTACTCGGCCGGCCGAGCAAGCAGGATCTCCCTGGCGTGCTGGCGGAAGCGAAGGCCCACAAGGACCTGGTTGTGCTGGACTCCGAAGACACGTATCGACGACTGGCATGGAAAACGCTGGGACTGTTTCAGTACGCGGACAAGTACTGCGGCCATGTCAAGGCGGTGGTGAAGGTCGACTCCGATGTGGTGCTTCACATACCGAATATGGTCGCCGGGTTGAAGGCAGCTGATCGTATGGGAAAATTGAGCGAACCAGGTATCATCGGTAATATATTTTGGCGTGGCGGACTGCTGCGAAACCCAAAACACAAGAACCACGAATCCCCCTCGAACTGGCCAAATTCCCTGGGGACAATGTATCCGGCATACGCTTCCGGCCCCTCGTACATCGTAACAATGGCCGCCGTGAAGGAGTTCGTGCACAAGAAAACGGGTTTCAATGTGCTGAGCAATGAGGACGTCAACACGGGAATTCTCGCTATGCAGCGGAAAACCCCCATGTATAAGTGGAACCAACTGTACTTCTTCACTCCCGCAGTTGCCAAGAGAAAATTTGGCACCCTTACAGACGCGGAGTGCGGCATACCAGTTGTGGGCGTCCATCATTTGGGCCTACGTTCGTCCATGCGCCACGCCCTGATGGAGCGGTGGGGTCAATGCAAGGTGGACCCCTCCAAACTGTTGTGAGCTTTAGGATATTTCTAAAATGCAACAAGAGCCAGCCCGCGACATTATGACGTCTCCTCTAGCTCCAGGAGCGCCCTCTCGGATCGGACCTGACGGGAAGCACGTCGATTGGTGCAGGTGCTGCAAGTGCGACCCGAAGAAGAAGTGTAGCTCGTGGATGCTGCCTTAATCCGGAGTTGCTGTGCAAAATTCAACATTCGTATGACCCTGCCCGTGCATGACGTTTCTTTGTCGTCGACTGGGCTGCGCCTCAAGCGAGAGGGCCACCTTAAGCCCCCCACGCGAATTGAGCCGAAAAGGCCTAACCGCGCGTTGACTCGTCCATCAGAGCAAATACTCACCTGGTACGCGCAATTAGCCTCTAGGACGGAAGTTGACGATATCACCATAAGCCGACTGCCGTCTTTACTGGTTGAGTGCGGCTTGGAGAGCAAGGACGCGCGCAAGGTGACCATCCAGACTCAGACGGCCTGTCTCACGTTCGAACGGAAGCTGTGAATTTTCGAGTTGTTCGTGGCAGTCGTTTTTCCGTCATAAAAACCGCCAAAGTGCGAGCGCCACTCCGACAATCACCACTGATGCAACAGCAAACCCCCATATGAGAATGGACAGGTTCCAGGTACTCACCTTCTGGGCGGCAGCGTTTTCATGTAGCGTTTTAGGCTTTTGAGGGACATGACTCCAAATGTCACTCCAGAACGTGTCCTCAGAAGATCCTTCCTTGATAGGAGTCGCTACACTTGGTTGAGCCGAGGAAAACTCTGAGTCGTCAGTACTCTGGGGAGGCTGGGTAGTAGTGTTCGAATCCAGGGAGCCGCCAGTGCCCTGGGGAGGCTGGGTAGTAGTGTTCGAATCCACAGAACCGCCATTGCCCTGGGGGGGCTGGGTAGTAGTGTTCGAATCCAGGGAGCCGCCATTGCCCTGGGGAGGCTGGGTAGTAGTGTTCGAATCCAGTGAACCGCCAGTGCCCCCCAATAACTCAACACGAAGCCCACCAACGGCCACGAACACCCATCCAAATAGGAACACCATCATTGCGAACGGAGAGCGCACCTAGGAATAATCGAAGGCCAACAATTATGCAATATGGCGAAGAAGCGTTTTTGCAAGGCTAAGCGGGATGCCCGACTTGCTTACTACCAACAAAAAGAAGCAGACCGACAAGCCGATCTTGAGAAGAAAAGGGAAAAGCGAACTCGGAAAAGGGATAAGGAGGAGGTGACTGCCCCAGTCGAGCGACAGAGAGTGAAGCGCAAAATTGACAAGAAAGAGAAGAAACGTGTCAAGCGGCTGCGGAAGGCGGAAGAGATCACCCACTTGTAGTGTTTTAATCTCCTGGCTGCCCAGATGGCAAGCTCATTCACGAACGGCTCTTCGAGCTCACGAACGGCTCTTCGAGCGCTGTTTATACCTTGTCGCACACAACTTGTAAACCAGCACCTCACGTAGCAGGCGGGAGCGCTGGACTGCGAACTACAGCTGCTGTGCACCAGCAAAATATAACTTCTCATATTTTATGAGGTGCACTGGTCAGATAGCGGGTGATTTCCTATCCACAATGTTGTGTGTGATCGGATTCATCCAACCCCAGGCGTATTTCGGATTCCATGTCCAACTTCTTACCTACTCCCGATCCCCCTGGACCCCAGAATACCTGCTGCCGGATTTCACCTAGAAGGACGCTCCGACCCGAAACACTCTTGGTGGAACGCTGAAGACGAAACAAAGGAATCTCCCAGCAGGCGGCCAGCGCTGTCGCATTGAACGCACGCTACTCTGAGAATGAAGACTCGAATTTTCCCTACCGGCGAACTTCTTGCCGAGCGATGGCTCCGTTATGAAATAAAGGTATACCTCCGAAATGCTGCGGTTTCTTTTCCTATTGGCGCTGACATCTATAACCTGCGTCAGCTTACCGACCACTAGCTTACCGACCACTAGCTTACCGACCACTAGCTTACCGACCACTGGATTCCCAACTGCCGCATGCACCAGCACTTCCACCTTCGCCTCCGGCGGGGGGAAATACGTGAAGTCTCCTCAGCAGTGGGCTGCTGGAGGGGTCATCGTCGCAGCTTCTGTTGGCGGAGCCTGTTGGGTGCTGCGTCGGGGTGTCAAGAAACGGCGGGCGTCCGCTCAAAACGCCTCCAGCGGAACCGCGTCCAATAGAAGTACGCCCAAGGAGAGCGTGTCCAGCACTTCCAGCTCAAGCACATGAGAGTCCGATTCTAGCGTATAACGTTGAGCGCACGCACTACTGATTCTTACACTCGTCCGCGTCGTCGGCAGCGCGAGGGCCACGCCTCCGCTTTACGGGTGGTTTTGATGTCGTCGGGGCGTTCTCTTTCAGCAGGACGGGTGTTACGGCGCATGAGGGCGACGAGCTCTCGACAACTGGAGTTGATTGGATAGGGCTGCATGGGGCTAACGAGCTCTCGACAACTGGAGTTGATTGGACAGGGTCGCAATCACTGGGTTCAGATCCGACTTTGGAGTCCGTTCCAGAGGCAGAGTCAGCTCTTTTGGAGACATTTTCCGATCCCAGCACTTCAGTTTTCTCTGCTTCCCAGATTTTCAGTTTTAGTGCCGCGTGAGATGCCTTCAGCTCACGAAGTTCCTCGAGCAGCCTTTGCTTATCCGACAGAGCTGGTTAAACACCACCCATCACTCACCCTCACAGAATGCCCAGTCCTTCTGCAGCAGCTGCTTGCGGACTACTCCGAGGTCGTTGTCGGCGGCAGCCCCGCCAGACTCAGCACACTCGCGCAAGTTCGCACACAACTCTCGAAGGGCCACGACCTCTTCGTTGGCAGTGTGGCCTGCGGCGGCCTGCGCTAAGTCTACCAGGCCGCGCAGCTCGGCAGAGGCGTTGGCCAGTTCCCCACTGAGGGCGAGGCGCCTCGCCTCGGTATGAGCCAGCTGTGCCTGCAGTCGACGGCGTTGCTCCGCGTTCTTGTCGAGTTCGCAACGAGCAGCGGCCAGGTATGTCTCCGAGGCTTCGAGCCGGCCCTCTAGGTCTAGAATCCGCATTTGGCTCGACCGCCGTGCCTCTGCACTCTGATCCGCCAATCGCTTCTCGGCGTCTGCCAACCGGTCGCGGAGGTCGTCGCAGGCACGACGGAGTCGTTGTACGTCTGCGTCCGAGACGTGAGTCGACTCGGTGTGCTGCCGAGTCCAATCGGCCTGTTGCTGTGCCCAGAGAGACCTCTCAGTCTCCCTCCGCTCTTCCATATCCTGCACCTGGGAGGTGAGCTCCTCGACACGAGTCTCCAAAACGTGAGCCGCCCCTTCAGCTTCGGACCTGACCTCCTCTAGTTCCGCCAAACACCGTTCATACCGCGCCTTCTCCTGCACCAGTGACTCACAAAGGGCCGCATTCCGGTCTGTTAGCTTGGCGAGCAGGGTGTGCTTATCGGCGTCAGCTCCGGTCACACGGGCCAGTGCCTCCTCTATCTGGCTGCTTGTTGACTTAGCGCAAGCCAGTTCTTCAGAGCGGATTCTGAGCTCGGCTTGGGCGTCTTGTAGACTTACTTCCAACAGCTTGCTGCGACTTGCGAGTTCCTCTCCGACCCTGACCAACAAGGATAGTTCCATGAGCTTCGCTTCTTTTTCCGCGGCCGTTGACTGAAGCTGCACAACCAGAGTCCCAAGACGTTCGACCTCCATGGACATTTCCATGCTGTTGCCTACCTGGACATCTTTTCGTGGAGAGGTTGACGCGACTTGCAACGACGTAAGACTCCTTTTCAAGCCGAGAATCGTGTCCAGTCTGCTCGCGCTGGCTTCTCTCTCCGACGCCAACTCCGTTGTCAACGAGAAGCAATGCGTCTCTAGTCTCTCAATCTCCATTTTGGCCGCTTTGAGTTCATGGCCTGCCGTTTGCAGCTGCTGCGCAAGCGCAGTCGTTACCTCCAGCTCCTTAGTGAGACTCGCGTTCCTGAGGGACATATGTCGTAGTTCAGTCTCGAGGGCCACCTTGGCCGAGCGCGCATGGCGTAGTCTGTCGACCTCTTCCTCCAGTTCGGCCAGCTTAACACGGCTCTCCTCACGGTCGACGCCCTGCCGCTCCGCCGCCTCCAACGCAGCAGCGCGACTTGTTTGCCCGGTGACAAGCAGCAGGGCCTCCTCCAGAGATTTGGAGTCCTGTCGCGCCTTATTGGCCTCACCTGCCAGCTTCGTCACCTTTTCTGTCGCGATTCTCAGCTCCCTGCATGCCTCGGCCTCCTCGTTGCTCTGGCGATTATAGTGAACTGTCAGCGTCACCAGCCTCTCTTCCTGTGAGGCGCATTGAGCCTCTAGCAGCGACACCTCCTCCACCCGTACTCTCTGCAGCTCATCATGCGCTCGCTTCAAGTCGTTCAGCTGGGACCACACTGCCAACTGCATCAAGACCGACCACTAGCGCCCACATTTTCCTCCTGTAGATTCGCACGTTGCTTTTTCCGACGGGTGTCGTCTGAAGTTGAGTACGCAAGCGAGAGGCGTCTCGCTACGGACTGTGGAAGACTGCTCCACGCCTCACTTTTTCCGTATCCGGAAGCCTGAGCCACCTTCCAACCAGAGCTCGCATCTCCGCTTCCAGTGGCTCGAACCAGACCTCGTTCTCTAGCTGCGCGAAACCCTCTGGGTCGTTCGCGGCCCAGCAGGCCACCAGCCACACCGCCACATCTGCTGCCGCCTCCAGCGAGTGATCCTTCAGTGAGGCAGCAATGGAGTCGCGAACCCGGTCAGCGATGTCTGTGCAAGATTACCCACATCCACACCTTCGGGCATGACGGCGCACATCATAGCCCCAATTGCGCCTGCGACGTCCAGATCGCTCCCCTGAGTGAATGCCGACACGAATCGCGAGGGCAGCCTGCGTTGCACCTCAACATGTTAGTTACAAATGTGCTGCCAGTGCATCAATCGTGGTAGGATTCGTCACGCCTGTGCACTCTGCAACACGGCGGAGCTGGGTAAATGGGTGCTGTGCTGGTCACAATTGTATCTGCGCACTCTAACATTGGACACTAATTATAGCATACTGTTATCGGGTGAGGGGCGAGTCATGCAGCGGCATAAAATTACACAATTGCAAGTCAAGATGGCATCTGCTCAGACCAATTCCGGACCGTTCATAGGTTCGAGGATCTCGCTGATCTCTGTGGC
>NW_027151317.1:0-7256 GCF_019968955.1 Porospora cf. gigantea A | reverse complement strand
GGCACACAGGAACTCTACGTCATGGTCGCTACTGGATGATCGAGTCGACATTACTAAAATAAATATAAGAAACGTGTGTTCTTTTGTGGGGGCGAGCAATTGGGCGATTAGAGCGAGTTGTAGATTGATTCATTCTTAGGTACGGATAGTCAACCTCTCCCGATTCTGGAGATTTGCGGCTGGAGGAGATTTCTTAAAGACGGATTTGATGCTGTTGTTACAGGAAACCGCACACCACAAAGGAATACGTGCAGGAGCCGTCCTCTCTCAAGACTGCTTCGTGACCGGCGATTTTGAAGGCCGTCTGCTGGTTTGGAGGCGTCAAGGAGCGCGGTTTGAGGTTGCCGCCACGCTCACCATCCACGCACCCAATTTTATCTTCGCCTTGGTCGGTAGGGACGACCGAACCTTTTTCAGCGCCGACAACAAAGGCCGTATCTATCTCTGTTCCACCGACGGCAGCGTCCTCGCCATGCTGGCAGGACATGACCAGGCCGTGGGCAGCTTGGATTTTCGAGACGGCGTCCTGGTTAGCGGGAGTTGGGACAGCACTGCACGCGTCTGGCGTGAGGACGGCGAACTTCTTCACGAGCTGCAAGGCCATTCCTTCGGCGTTTCCGTCTGCGTAATGAGCTCCTCGCCTTTGATTGTGGTTACTGGCAGCCAAGACGGCGCACTCCTCGTCTGGCTGCAGGGCGGGCTCGTGCATACCTGTCGAGCCGCCCACACAGACCTCATACGGCGCGTGGTGCGGATTGATGGCTCCACATTTGCCACGTGCTCGAACGATCAAAGCGTTGCCATTTGGAGCCTTAACGGATCCATGCAGATCGAGCCCGTTAACCGTCTGGTAGACCACAATGCCTTCGTGTACGACTTAGACATCCAACGAGGGGAGCAGCTGCAGTTGGTTTCGGCCTCAGAGGACTGCTCGGCCCAGGTGTGGAGTCTGGATGGTAAAGTTCTCCACCACCTTCCAGGCCGAAAAAGCCTCTGGGTATCGCGGTTCTTAAACGAGGAAGAGCTCCTGATCGCAGGAGAATCAGGCCACGTCACGCTGCTGAGCCTGCTCCCATGTGAAGGCTCAGAGGCTGAAGGGCAGACCCTCCTCTATGAGTCTGAGTGTCAAGAAGCGCGAAAAGAGAGCCGACGCCCAGTGGATGTCAAATCTCTGCCTACCGAAGACAAGCGCTTCGTGAGCTCCTAGCGCGTTGCCGATTCAGACAATGCGAGGCACTAAGGCGGGTCAGCATGCGATGTTCCAACGCGGAGACATCGCTGTCGTTTACATCTGGAATCAGAACACATGGGAGTTCGTTGGAGAAGTCGTTACAGGTCAGGAAGACTCGGCCATTATTGGTCACAGTGGTCAAACATACGAGGGCGACGACACATTTCCTCCTGGTATTTATGACTTCGTCTTCCAGGTAGAGATTAGGGACGGTGCCCCCCTCGCGCCACTTCCGTATAGACGGACGGAGAATCCCCTCACTGTCGCTGAACGTTTCTGTCTCCGCGAGAACCTCTCCCGGGCGAATATTCAGCAGATCGTTGAATTCATCAAGAACAATGCTGATCTGCCGGAGCCATCTGCACTGCGCGAGCCCCAACGCGCAGAGCCTGTCAGTGTTCATTTTCCAATAGCGGAGATCGTGACGTTCAAGTCCACCAAGAACGTCCACGTGGCTTTCGAAAAACTAGCTGAGTTCGCTGCTGAGCATGGAGACGACGTAGGTGGCGGGGAGCTCGTTCACGCAGGCCTGGACTGACTTGGAGCTGGAGTACCTGGAAACTATGCGGCGCTCCATAACTGATTCTGGTCGCCGTCTGCGTATGGTGGAAATCGAGCTCATGAAGGCCATGAAGCCTCTGCGGTGGCCACACAACCAGCGGCTTCCTTTCCTGGACGTCTGGCGCATGTTCCTGCTTCACCCGAGCTCTACCGCCCTGTTCAAGGGCCCAGACGATGGGTGGAAGTACACAGCCGTCTTCGTAGGCATCGCGCGAGACACTGCCTATCCGATTGCGGCGAGGCAAATGGCTCTCCGGGTACTTTCTAACCTGGCAGCCTCGCCAACGTCCCGACGTGCACTTTGTTTCAAGTTCTCTTACATTGCACGGGACCTGTTGGGGCTGCCGAGCGAGATGATGCCAACTCTAGGGGCACTTCTTCTGAATTATGCGGTAAGCGTGCCTCAGTTCTCAGCTGAAGTGGACGCTGCGGCTGTCATTTCTTTGCTTCGCGAAGTCGCAGCGCACGGGCCCTCCGAGTATCTCGCGCTTACTACCTTGGGCACACTGCTATGCGCCAGCAAGGCAGCTCGTTCTGGAGACTGCGCGTGGGCACGCTCTACGAAGGCGGAGGGTCGTGAGGCGGAGTGCGCAAGCGATGTACAAGCGTTTCTGGATCATTTTTGAGTGATACATCCACGAAACGGTCCCATTCGACCGTGTTCTTCATGAAATGGGGCTGACATGCTTCTTGTCGACAAAATATCATGCCTATGAAAGCTTTAGGCATCCATTAGGACAAACCTGGCCATGATTTCACGGTTACCTCAGGCACGAACAGTGTTTGACTGAATAATATTACTCATGAATCGACTGACTGAATGTGTTCGGATCCTCCTTTGGAAAAACAACTTCTGGCGACGACAGACTCGTGTGACTGCCATCCTCATGCTGCAAATGATTGTGTGGATCAGCTTCGTGGCGCTGGGCGTTAGTTTGAAAGGCAATACATACACGTACCACACTGACGTATCAGGGGAAAACACGCCGGTAACAGCAGTGCAGCCAGTACGCCTCCATCTCTCCAGAAGCCGTCGCACTGATGCCGAGCTGTTCACCGAAATCGTTGAGAGATTGAAAACCGAAACAATGGCCATTGACTTCGTCGACGAGCTGGATGATGAGTCCGTGGAGCTGCATGTGGAGGCCTTGGACTACCAACCCTTCTTCATAGACTACACCCTGAACTTCCCCGAGAAGGCGGTGCCTTGTATCGCCAAGGAGAATTTCAGGCCCTATGTCCACGACTGCCGCCGATTCTCGCAGCAGACCTGCGAGGTGGGGAAGTACTTCAAATCCGGCTTCGTGCAGGTCCAGAACCTTTGGATGAACGCTGCCTTCGAAACGCTCTGGGACCGGGCTGGAGGACTGCCTCCACTGAACCGAGGTCCGCCGACCTCCACTCAGTTGTCTGTACCATTCGGGACAATGATGTTCGAGAAGTTCCCCCGAGACGTTGACGTCGCGTCCACCTTTAAGGACATCGCTACGCAGGAGACCTTCCTCCTGGTGTTCGCGATGTCGGGATTCATCGCCAGAATGTGCGCCATGCTGGCTGCGGATCTCGAGTCTAGTTTCGACACCACGCTGCGGTCTCTTGGAGTACCAGCGTCGGCGTTCTTGATCTCGTGGGCGGGATTGCTGGCCTTCAGCGCACTCGCGGCCAGCTGGGTGGCCGTTATTCTCTCTCAACTCTTCGGACTCTTCGGATTCTTCACTACTCCATTCTTGGTTCTCATTCTCTTCTCACTTTACAATCTTGGGCTCACTGCCAACGGCGTCGCAATTGCGCTGGTGAGCAGCTCGACATTGGGCGACCCAGATCTCAAGAAGCGTGAGGTTCACTAATCTGTACTGCGTTATCTCTCCTGTCGTCTCCTATGGCGTGGCAGCGGCCACGAGACTCAATGACCAGTTTGACAAGTATCGTTTCCTAAGACAGGCGATGGCAATCGTTTCGACGCTGTCGCCTACGTTGTCATTCACCAACGCAACCATTGAACTGATTGGTAAGTCCCCCTTTCGAGGAGGTCATCTCCGACAAGAACTCATGGGTAACGGACAGATCAGTTCCGTGAGGCCAAGAGATTCATTTGACACAGGAACTGTCCAATATGCTGCTCTCAACGTGTGTTTTCGTGCTTCTCTCAGCAGTCGCACATTTCTGGCACCTACCGCAATTGGATGAACTAGACAGCACCGTGGTCGGCCCTGTGTTTCACCTTTGTGTCAGCGGGAAGCCGAATCTTCCGCTCAATGCCCTGCCACTGTCAGTCAAGGACCACGTGAAGCTCATCGCAGCTCTGTTGGGTGTTTCAGTTCCCTTCAGCGAGGCTGATGACAACCTAACAGCGGTTACTCCGCCCAACCCAGATACGAAGCTCACCTGGAACCAGATACTCTCACTCATGCAGTCGTTCGCGCTGGAGCCCTTCGCCGACAACGAACCAACAGACAAATCTGTTTGGTTCCGAGTACACTGTCTCTGCTCTCTGTTGGCGGGCCATCGCCAGGGAACGGTGGTGGTCGTCGTGTCTGACGTGCGGCTGCCTGACGACGAGATCACGTTCGCGCTGGACTGCCTGGAGGCAGCAGCGGCGACTTTGCGAGTACCCACGCGAGTCGTAGCAAGGACTGTGGGGGAGAGGTGCTTGGCGGGCGTCAACCAGGAGCACCACGCGACGGTAGTCTGGCCTCCGTAAGCGGAATTGGGACGCGCCGATGCAGAACGCTCCAGAAACCGACGGAGAAGGTGGAGCTCGAGCCGTCCACGCACCGACAGCTCGTGCGTCGCGTTAGTCTGGTACACATGTTCGTGGGTGTTAGGCGGGCCACGCCATACAGGGTCGTCGGGGAGAAGGTGCGTTACACGTGCTTGTGACGCTGGTCATCCTTGTACTGCTCATAGAGCACCGGTCGTTCATGACGGAGGTCCGCTTGAGGTTCGATTGCAGTGACATAGGACGACACGTGAATGGCTTGTGAGGCTATGAGAGCGTCCGTATCAGAGTTCCGGTTCACGTTCAAAGGAGTGCGTCAGGAACAATTTTTCGAGGTCCGCTCCCGATCTACGCATTACAAGAGGAACCTCCACTCGCTACAGCCCTGACTTCGAAAAACTACTGGACGCGGCTGCTGCTACAACGGTGGATCCGCGACTATCGAAACCCCCTCAACAGGCTAGGCGTGGTGGAGGATTTCCGCACACCCAACCTATCAATCGCTAAGAGCACCCTTTTCCTTTCCAGCCTAGGTTCTGTTTTGGACGACATGGTCCTCGACGACGTACCCATTGAGACCGTTACCGAAATCGACGACCCCGCCGATGAAGGAGACATACCCAGAGCGAACTTGGAGTCGGTAGAGCATTTTTTGGGTGAGCAAGGGACCGAGTCGGATATCGTTCTGTCAAGCGTCATATCTGACGAGCAGCTCGTCCGTCTACAGGAACCTTCTGGCGTGGCGGTCAGAATGTTCCTTCTGGCCAACAGCTTGTCAAAAAAGGTGTTCTATCCGTTGGCCCTGGCCATAGAGTTCGAAACCGCACCTAATTACCGCCTCTTCTGGGAACCCAGTGCGCTCCACGCAGTGCCGACCTTCGTGAACGCCTTCTATGAAGGACTTATCAGACGTTTCGTGCCCAATCAGACGGCCGCCATCGTAAAAGTCAGCAGTGCACCCCGGGTTACCCGTCGACTATTCCGCATCAAGAAAAGGGCTATGGCCATCAACAGCCTCCTCCCAACGCTACTATGCCTGGTTCCCTGGCACCAAAACCGCGGGTTGTTGTCTGTTGCAAAATCGGGCCTCCTGAACGTCTTCCTCTTGATGGGAGTGAGACCAACTGATGTCGTCCTGACAGGGGTTCTTCGCACGATCCCAGGAGCGCTGGCAGTATCGCCGTTCATGTATTGGCCGCGAGTAACACTCGTCGCCCTTTTACAGCTGATAACCTTCGCCGCGATCATTGTTGTGGCGGGTGTCCTTCAGTGGATGACCAGATTCGTACGGGTGACAATGCTGCTGCTGGTGTTCTCCCTAACCTTTGCAGCTCAGAAGATGGCGCTAGATCACTGGGTGTCTATGCTGGCATCCAAATTTCTGACAGCGGATCAGATTTCATGCTACATCCACGGAACTTGTTGCTTTCTGCTGCCGGGGTACCCAGTTGTAGGGTGCCTCCTTGCTCTGCACATGGATGACCCGGTATTTTGGCGCCTCAGCTTGTCGACATGGGCGGTACTAGGCTCGGTATTCCAGGTGGTCGCGTCGCTGTCGGCAGGCGTCATTGCGACTGGAATCGTTCGCCGAATACCGTACAAATCGTTGAGGACTTGGACTACAGAGGACCAATATCCTGAGTCTGCTTTCCAGCTACCTCTGGAAGTGCAGCACATTTGGCCATACGACCTTGGTGCCTCGATACGCCAAGTAGAGTACAAGGTCGCTAGGTTCCGGGAAGAGGTGCAATCTCAAGTGGGAAGCAATGTCCTGTTCACTCAGAACTCACAGAGAAGCAAGCTGTTCCGTGCTGCCAATCCATCGCTTCCTCTTCTCATCGTTCACAAGCTTAGCGTGGAGGCCGGGACGTCAACAGAAGCCTTGATACGAAGGCTGTCTCTGCATGTGATGCCTGGAGAGTCGCTGGTAATCGTAGGTCCTCAGCTCTCAGGGAAGACGACGCTCATCAAGGCAATCTGCAACGAGATCGTAAAATCTGGAGAGAATGTGGTGGGGCCCACAGGAGACGTTGGGATCGCCTACGCCAATCTCTCTTACTTGGAAGTCGGATTGGAATTACAGCGGCTCTTTTTCATGGACAACGGACAGGAGCTGGCTCGCTGGGGCCTGCGACCTCACGCGTACACTCGACTAACCGATCTGCCCCGTCACCTGCTGAAACGCGTGTCGCTAGCGCTGGCTTTTCAAAGTCAACTCGTGATTCTTGACGAGCCGTCGCAAGATGCGGATGAGGAAGACCTTCTGCTGCTCCGTCGCCGTCTGCTTCTGCTGGGACACCAGGCCGCGATAATTACTACCGCGAACCCCAGCGTCGCGTCCATGCTAGGCACGACCGTGGGTTTCTTTGGACGGGGGGAGCTCAAGCTGTGGGTTCCAGCAACCAGCCTGGCTCAAGTGGAGTCGTGTTGGAGATTGGAGGTCTGTCTGCGTCGACAGCCAGGAGCACTCGCCGCCCTAGTGAGTGGCACGAACCTGCACTTAGTTGACAGAGCCATTGTGGGGGACAAAATTTGGGTAAGGCTCACAGGCACTGGCGACGTCACAGAGATCCATAAGCGCTTCCTGACCCGTTCCGGAGTGTTGTCTGTTAGGATGCTACCTTTCGGCATCGACTCAGTGATGAGCGAGCTCCACCGAAGCATATCTATTGATCGACAGCAATAGCAGTCTATTTGACACGCCTCTTCTTGCGTCTCTCGTCGTCTTCGTTGTCGCTCATGACT
>NW_027151316.1:0-1108 GCF_019968955.1 Porospora cf. gigantea A | reverse complement strand
TCGTAGTATTTCCAGGATTTTAGGGATCCATGCACCACCACAAGTGAAACGCTTCACCATTTGTTCTATTTAATCCAATGTTCGTTAGGCTGCCTGCATTGAAATCTTCCACCGTGTTTCGCAGTAGCCTCTTCACCTGTGCGAGAACACGGTTCAACAAGAAAACGCGATGGAGTCTAATGACATATAGAAATTGGAACTGTTTTCTGAAACCACCCCCCACGTACACCACTTGCGTGGGTGATTTGCGAGCATTGGCAACTAAATGAACAGTTTGGAGATGATCTGGGTCGTACCGAGCAATCCAGTTTCTGCCGAAAATCGGTAATTTGGCGTCCACGTAATTTCGCAATTTCGGTCGAAAATCGGTATTTTGGAGTCCACATAATCCCGCAATTTCGGTCGAAAATCGGTATTTTCGAGTCCACATAATTCCGCAATTTCGGTCGAAAATCGGTATTTTGGAACCATACTTACGTGTACTGAAAATAGGTATTTACCCCGAAACTTCAGCCGGTTGTGGACTGTCTGATCGCCGGTAGCTGGTATCCACCTTTTTTTGCGGATGCCGGTGTTGTTTTTTCGTGGCGTGACCGCGCCACGAAATAACTTCAACGATTTTGGTAACTAACTGCATCCAGCAGTACAGTTCGATGCACTGAATTCGATTTCGGCAGTTTGGAGATGATCTGGGTCGTACCGAGCAATCCAAGGTTCGGTCGAAAATCGGTATTTTGGCGTCCACGTAATTCCGCAATTTCGAAAATCGGTATTTTGGAGTCCACATAATCCCGCAATTTCGAAAATCGGTATTTTCGAGTCCACGTAATTCCGCAATTTCGAAAATCGGTATTTTGGACTCCACGTGTGTGGGGCGGTATGTGTGTGGGGTGATTTGAGTATGCTTTTGTCTGTATTAGACAGTTCAGTTTTGGGTGCAACATGAGCACAAGTGACATAGAGTCTAACATACTCAAGGCGACACCCCTACTCCTAAACAGCAAGCCAACAGTGGTCGACGACGATCATTGCTGGCAACATTTGGGCAGACAGCAAGTGGGAGACACAGCTTCTTGACGACCATGAGCTTTGAGGACCTCTACAAGAA
>NW_027151315.1:0-7333 GCF_019968955.1 Porospora cf. gigantea A | reverse complement strand
GGCCTGAGCAAGTCTGTAGAGCTAATTCCGTACATTTCGCGCAGCCGACGATATATTCCACCATTTACGCGGTGAGCCTTCCGTTCTGTCTCAGACCAGATTGTAAAATATATAAAGCAGATGATCGTTAACGACCAGTAGGGATAGATGTTTAGCTGGTGTACAATGATGACCCCACAGTAAACTCAGCTCTCTGACAGCGATGGAGAAAGACTCTGTTTAAGCGGCTGATAGGGAGTGATAGGAGGGATAGATTTTTGGATGGAATGATGACCCCACAGTAAACCCAGCTCTCTGACAGCGATGGAGAAAGACTCTGTTTAAGCGGCTGATAGGCTGATAGGGAGTGATAGGAGGGATAGATTTTTAGATGAGCAATGAATCAACCCGGCTCTCTGACAGCGATGGAGAATGACTCTGTTTAAGCGGCTGATAGGGAGTGATAGGTAGTACGGTGATTTGATTGGTGGATGAGTGATGCCAAACTGGATTGTGTACTGGAATATTCTAGGGATTGACTCCTACAATCGTGTACTCCTTGTACTGGAATATTCTTGGAAGTGACTCCTACAATCGTGTACTCCTTGCACATACTCCTTGTACGTGCTCCTTGTACGTACTCCTTGTACGTACTCCTAGAAAACAGAGTGCAGGGTGCAGGGTGGCTGCACCCTGCGAAACATATATTCCGAATGCTCTATCAGTTGCTGAAACACGTGTTCAGCCTTGTGGGCCCGTCGAAAGCGGTCGACCACGTGATGCCGGAGGCCTCAAGTACAGCCAGGGTGCGGGTCTCAGTTAATCGGACGCCGGCCAGGTCTAACCAAACTCTGCCAGATTCGTACTCTTATCTGCAAAGAAAGCTGATTGACGCTGCTTTTGCCTCCACTTTTGGCGGAGGCAAAAGCAGCGTCACAGACGTGTGTGAGGTAAATCCGTCGGCTCTACGGAAATCTCCTACGCCGGTGGAGGTCGGTCTGCGGCAGCCCCCATACCCAAAGATTGCCGGCTCTCTACTCTACGATTCACAAAGAGCCTCAGCCAAAAGTGGCAACGCGACCCCCCCAAGGTACTATACACAGAGAGCCTCGGCCAAAACTGGCAACGCGACCCCCCCAAGCTACTATACACAGAGAGCCTCTGCCAAAAGCGGCAACACGACCCCTCCAAGCTACTATACGCAGAGAGCCTCAGCCGGAAGTGGCACCGCGACCCCCCCAAGGTACTATACACAGAGAGCCTCGGCCAAAACTGGCGACGCGACCCCCCCAAGCCACTATACACCGAGAACCTCAGCCAAAACTGGCGACGCGACCCCCCCAAGCTACTATACACAGAGAGCCTCTGCCAAAAGCGGCAACACGACCCCTCCAAGCTACTATACACAGAGAGCCTCAGCCGGAAGTGGCACCGCGACCCCCCCAAGCTACTATACACGGTTGCTCGCGAACGCAAGTGGCACGGTTGAACTTAGTGGTACGCTTTACGACGTCCACTTAGCGGAGCACATCCCGACCCGAAAGATGAGCTTGTCAGAACGCATCAGAGCGGAATTCGTAAGCGATCAAATCGCGACAAGAGAAATGCTCATGCTGAGATGCTTCGACCAGCAGCTTGCTGAAGACTATGCCGATCCTTTTCCCTGCAAACTACGACAAGACGCTCGCAGTTCCATCTCGACTCAAACCGAGCTCGCTTTGCAGATCACTTCGCCTGCTGTTCCGCATCTGAATGCTGTTGGATGGTTGGAACCTGCCAAACCTATCCTGACTCCGGTAGAAGTTCACGAACTCAATTTGCAGATCACTTCGCCTGCTGTTCCGCATCTGAATGCTGTTGGATGGTTGGAACCTACCACACCTATCCTGACTCCGGTAGATGTTCACGAACCTAATTTGCAGACCTTACCTGCTCCTACGGTTGACCCGTTGCAGATCGTCGAGTCAGAAACTCCTCTCCCTTGCAGCTCGAATCTCCCGAGCAGAAGGAAGCGGTCGTACAGCGAGATGATGTCTGACGCACCACTCTCTGACAGAAATGTTCCGAGAACCAGGATGGGGTTCAGTGAACTGCTGCCGTATGAGGAGGTTGAGGAGTTTGAGACTGTCCGTGGCATGCTGGAGTGCGATGAGTCCGAATCTGAAGATCCCTTCCCAAACACCAGCGATCTATGGTCGAAATCTGACGAGCTTCTCCTAAGCTATGACAGCTTGTCGGATGATTGCTGGGCGCCTCTAGGTTCGCCGCGAACGGTTGCTGAACCTGCAATCGGCACTCGGGTAGAAGTTCACGAACCCAAGTTGCAGATCACTTCCCCTGCTGTTCCGCATCTAAATGCTGTTGGATGGTTGGAACCTGCCACACCTATGCTCACTCCTAAAGAAGTTCACGAACCCAATTTGCAGATCACTTCGCCTGCTGTTCCGCATCTGAATGCTGTTGGATGGTTGGAACCTGCCACACCTATCCTGACTCCGGTAGAAGTTCACGAACCCAATTTGCAGACCTTACCTACTCCTACGGTTGACCCGTTGCAGATCGTCGAGTCAGAAACTCCTCTCCCTTGCAGCTCGAATCTCCTGAGCAGAAGGAAGCGGTCGTACAGCGAGATGATGTCTGACGCACCGCTCCCTGACAGAAATGTTCCGAAAACGAGGATGCGGTACAATGAACTGCTGCCGTATGAGGAGGTTGTGGCTCTCAATGGAATACTTGAGGGCGACGATTCTGAGGATCCTTTTCCAAGCAGCAGTGACATCTGGTCGGAATCGTACCATTGGTCTCCTGTGGTTGCACAGCAACCTGCAATCGGTAGAACCTTCATCCCCCTGAATTTAGAAGACTTGGTGGTCACCCCGCCTATCCTCACTCATGCAGAAGTTCCCGAACCCAATTTGCAGATCACTTCACCTGCCGTTCCGCCTGCTGACACGTCTAACCTGCCCTTCCTCGATGATGACGTCGAAGTCTGGGACCCCCCTCTAGGCCCACGGCTCAACACACAGTACTTCCAAACCCAGTGGGGGTTCTCGGTACACCTCAACGACAACTTGGAGCAATGGAGGGATGCCAGCACCAAGGTTTTTTTTGAGGACGACGACGCCTACAACGAAAAGCAGATTCGCATGACCCCTTTCAAGATGGATCGACCAGTGTCTGAGGGCCTATTCGATGTCACCCAGCGCAGCCCCATACGGACTGAGAGTGTTCCTCTCATTGACGATGCCTTCTTTTGTTGGAGCAACCGATGCCCTCCGGAAGCTGGTATCTTTTGGAGCGCTCTCCGAGGCTCTGGGTACAAAGGAGAACCGCTTATTAATTCCCATCAAGAAGACGATGGGTGGGCGGCTCGGATGAAGCCAGTGCTGGAAGCTCAGGAGAAGCGAGTTGCATTGGAAACGGAGAGGCTTCAAACGGAGTTGGTGCCTGAAAAGGACTTGACGACAGAAGATATTCAGCGAACATTTGAAGCCAATCTGAATCTGGCGAAACAGAGGCCCAGAACGCTTTGAACTGGTTTCTGTGCCATCTGTATGAGTGTAAAAACCAAGAATGCAATGTAGCATACTCTTATGACACGCAAAAGGTGCGGCTGTTGGCAGAATCAAGGTCAAAAAAGTCGACTTCTTTTTGTACACACATTGCACAGCGTGAACATTGCACAGCGTGAACATTGCACAGCGTGAACATTGCACACTGCGAAGATTGCACACGGAACTGAATCTTCGTTGACTGGAAATGCCCCAGCGATGTTGTGACCCCACTGGCGAGATATACGACGCGTACACTGCGTCGTCTGCTCATCTCGAGTGGTCCAAGTCGGCTAACGACTTGGCCACAGCCAGGGAGACCCATATGGACGCCTTGGAGGAGGGTCAGACGGTCGAGCTGAGAAGATCAGTAACAAATGCTTCCTTTGAAGAGAGCACCGTAGATGTAAGGCTCCACCGGACCCAGAGCCTTCCGATTTTCACGGCGGAGTACGTCCAAAGTCATTGGGGGTTCTCGCGAGAGAGGGTATCCACACAGCGTCTCGATGGCGGAGATTCCGAACGATGGAGTGATGCAAGCACCCAGGATTTCTTTGAAGACGATGACATTCTGATGGCACCAGTGCTGGCAGCTCAGAAGAAACGTCTCAACGCTGGACATGTGTCGCAGCATTCCACGTCTTGGTGCCAAGTTTGGCCGGAGTTTTACGTGAACGCCCCTGAGCGGCCAGACTCAACCCTTTGCAAAGGACAGAATCCGGCGACAACATCACCAGCCACTTGGCAACGATTCTGGCCTGAGTTTTACCAGAACGTCAGACACCACCACCAAAAGTACAGACAACGAGTGTGGCCTGTATATTTCTCCTCGGAACAACATCAAGGGCAATCCGTCTGGCCCGTGTTCTTGCGCGGCTGCTCGCATTCACCCTCTCCAGAGACGGAGTCCAAATGCAATCCTACGAAGAGGACCGATCTGGAAAACGATAACTAGCATCCAGAACTGGCACCCAACACTTCAAACGTTCAACAAGTGGTGGAGGTCTGAGCCTCGCGACGGAGCAAGAAACTTGTTGCAGTTGGACCACATTTCATTCGTGTACGTGTGCAGCAGACTGAAATTATCCTGAAAACGGATGTATTCACAAAATGCTTTCATAGAATTGCGAATCGCTCTGACGGGAGGGCCACGGCATAACTGGAAGGTTCTGGCTTCCAGATTACGTGGCACGAATTGAACATTATGCGGGTTCATGTCGCACCTCGCTCGGATTTCGTGGCAGTGCATCTAGTGCTCGCCAAGGCCGTTGTGGAGGATAGCAGAGCTCTAAAACTCGGCAGGCAATTCAATTCGGCCCTTGACGCCAATCTGCGTGCCAGGCAACGGCCTGCCCCGCCTAATGTGGCGCATTCAATGGCAGAGATGGATGGCGACGCGCACCGGAATGCGCAGTGGCTTCGCAGGATACGCAAGGTTCGCAGGTGTCTTGGGGTCGGCAGTTACTCGCCCGTCTTCGAGGTGACGACGTTGAAGGGACAAAAGCGCGCTTTGAAGCTCGGCGTTAGCAAGAAAGAGGTAGACGTCGCTCGTCTGGTCCATGAGGATGACTGGGACGTAATAGATACGGGGTCTAACCTGCACATGCTGATGCCTCTCTACACCACTGACATCCGCACATACTTCGATATCATGCGCGAGCGACTGGAAGAGACGCCTGAAGACGAGGTTGACGAGACATTGGAGGACTTCTTCTTGGACCTCATCACTGTATACGATCAGATTCACGATCAGTTCTCCCTAATACATGACGCTGGATTGGTTCACCGAGACATCCACGGCAAGAACATTATGATCGGAGAGACAGAGGAGGGAGAGCTCATTGCGACCCTAATCGACTTCGGATTGGCGCGGAAGGTGGACTGCCCGTCGCGGACGCTGCCGCGTTTTCGAAACCCAGAAACTTTCATCCGTGCAATGCGCTTCCACGACGACTACTACGCCTTCAACATGGTGGTGCTGGACGGCATCGCATTCGTGTTGTCCGGCGCGGGCTCCCGTGCCAATCGACACCTGTCTAAGTTCTCGGCCAAGCGGAAGCAGTTTAAGCTTATCGGGGCGCACCTACACAACATGAGTCGTGCAGCGCAGAAGGACGACGAAAAGGGTGAGAAGGTGGCGGCGCTGCAGCTAGCTGCTCGCCTTGGCGTCAAGGCGTCCACACCTTCCGATGAGCTCTACGACAAGGCAGTGGAGGTTCTGTACGACTTGTCCTTCTTCAGCATGAGGATCATGCGCAAGGCAATCATTTCGACACGTAGCGTAGCGGGATCGAAGCTGTTCAACATGATCTTCGACTTTTTCCTGGCCTGATGTATTTTTCGCTGTTTCATCCATACTATTCACAGTAATGTCTGTTCACATATGAGTTGGATTCACTATCACCTTCGCAGCCTTTGTCTAATGTCTCGCGGGTCCACCCCCTGAGCCGCCAGGCGCATCTCCTCCTTAGAAACAGGAAATAGCTCAATGTACCGGGTATCCATCAGAGCTCCCTGTCTGGCATGCAACGCCCGCATGCTCTCGTGCTCCGAGACGAACTCTACGTACGCTATACCGGAAGGACGACCGTCTACAGGAACTGTAGACGGTAGGATCGTTCGCATCGAAAAACCGTCAAAGAACTGGCATATGTTGCCCTCGTGTGCTCCGTAGGGCAGACCTCTGAGCTTAATGCAGCACCGAGAATCCGAGGAAGACTCGGGCAACGCTCGTCTTTCGTCAGCTCCTCCTCGAGACTCGCCGCTGTAGGGGTTGTACCTGCCTCCAGCGCCGCTATAGCTTGAATTGGGTAACTGCCCCCGCAGAACGTTTTGGTACTCACGGTGGCTACAGTTGAAGATCTCGATGTATCGACGGCCTATGGTCTTGCGGTGCAGTTTTTGCTGGGCCTCCAGCGTCTCCAGCCCCTCTGGCAGACTTATCCACGCCTCCCCCGTCATGCGCCCGTCAGGGAAGTAGCCTATGATGATATCCTGAATGCTAATTCGGATTCCCTCCCCCTCGAAAAACTCCTGAATCTGTCCTTCGTTACAGTCATAAGGAATTCCACGGATGCGAATGGGAACTCGCTCTCCGGCGCGCTTCATTCTCGGCTTGGGGTATAGCAGGTCGTACACCTCCTTTTGGGTCAACGGGTAGACCTCGACCCACCTGTTTTGTATGAACTGCCCGTGCAACCCCTGCGAACATTCCTCCACCTTTTCGGTGGAAGGCAGCTCCACAACAGCTTGACCCGAAGGTCTGTTGTCTTGGCTGGTGACGAAGAATACATCCTCCTCTTTGCAAGTGCTGAAGAACGGCTCCATGAACTTGATGATGTCGAGTTTTGTGACTTGCCAGGGGAGACCCCGTAGTCTTAGGGCGTACTTAGAAACCTCAGCGCCGTTTATGTGGATAAGTTGGGGCTCCTCGCTGTCCTTGCTCTCTTCGGATTTCCCACCAGGAGGGGCCACGTGCGTACAGAAAGCGTTGGTGAAGAAAACACCCTCCTTTCTTAACCGGCGTATGATCGAACTCTGCACAGCCAGTGCTCGCTTCGAGTCGTTGTTCGGAGACGGGTCACTCTGATCTTCAGGAGTCAACAGCAGGTTGGCCGTCTCCGTCACGTTCGTCTGGAAGCCTTGCGTCACAGTCTTGCTGTAGAAGTGTTGTACGACTGTGGAAAGGTCGACGAAAGCTGAAAACACAGAGGACAGGTTCAGAAAATACGGACTGCCTGGCGGCCCAGATGGCTGCCCGTCGTCTCCGTACGTAGAAGAAAGCCTGTCCAGAGAGAACACGC
>NW_027151314.1:0-7342 GCF_019968955.1 Porospora cf. gigantea A | reverse complement strand
TCACCCAGGGCATCGACGTGCCCCGAATGCCCTACGTGCACTTCACAAGCGGTACCGTCCGGTCAGAAGAGGTGGTTGCGGGGTTCGGACAGAGGAGTAAGGACCGACGGCGAGACGAAGGGTCATCTCAAAGTCTAAGTCCTGAGAAGTGTACTCCGGACGATGCCTGGTCACAGATGCGCGGAACTCTGACGTCGTTCATAGACCCGCATTCCACGTTCGCACCCACAGAGAAGTCGTCCGACGAGTTGCTGGTGGACTCGCTACGCAGCCTCAATGACCAATCTTTTGGATTGCTGCCGAATGACTACTTCGTGCCCTCTGCCACAAAAATCTCTGACGAGAGCGTTAGGGAAGGCCTGTTGGAGGTCATGGTCAGGCTGCAACAGCGAGCCATAGTCGATGGCGTCGCCATGCCGCTAACTCGTCTGGAACTGGGCCGTAACCGCGCGCTATCCACGCTAGCGTATGAAGTGTTAGGACTGATACTGGCCATCGAGAAGACCTGAGTCATGAGTCTTTAGTTGTCTCCTTTAAGTCCAGTTAGTAGCTCATAAACCCAGACCCGTCACTGCAGATTAGAGCGGTCAAACATCAAGATCTGCTTCTTCACAAAACCACTGGCCTCCAATGGTCGTTTAGGTTCACGTGTTCCCTCACCGTGGATCCGGTCCGCTTGAAAACCGGCCACCAGACTCCTCACAGATTTAGTCTCGCGTATATTCTGAGAAGCTTTTGCTCTTTCCTCACGCGAATCTCGCGTGTCTTGGCGCGACTCTCTGACGCAAGCGCCACGGTCAGCACTAGGTAATTCTGCTCTCGATGAGGGGACTCTCGAGTGCGTGCTGGGCATGATGGCAACGCTCTCCTGTTGGCACGCGCTCCAGCCTCGTTTGTTCGGCGGTATGCTCACCTCGGACTGGGGGCACACAGCCCAACGAGCAGTGTGGGAAGGCAGCGCAGACTTCGAGTGAGCTAAAGGCGGTCTTCGGTGGCTCTTTTTGTCTTGGAAAGCAGTCATCGCTTGTCGAAGCTCCATTTGGCAACCTCTAGCGTTCTCGACCGGATCCACAGCTTGAAAACTGCTTTCGTCGTCATTTATGGCTCACTTAGTTACGCTGGCATTGACCTCCAACACGTCCCACTGGACCCTGTTGGCATTTCCAGAGGTCCCCACGTCCACTACCAGCGCTACGGGCGTGTCTGATGGACGAACAAGCGACACATTATGAGCGGGAAGCTCTAAAAATACCTCCAGGCCAGCACTAGCATAGGCTGGAGCCCGAGACAGCGATCTCGACCTGATGCTGCCTTTTGCCGAGGGCTGACGCGAGAACTTGGATTCTCGGGCCTCTGAAGCCACCTTGATCTCTCCGTTTTTGGCGAACAGCCTCCAAATGTGGCTCCCACCAATGGCAAGCTGCTGAGATACGGCACGTATCATCTCCAGTCCCAGCAGACGACGGTCGTTTGGAGTGGCCTTCACATCTGGGAACCGGTTAAGGAGGTACTTACTGGCTAGACCTTCCAGCAATGTGGACTCCACAGACTCCAGAAGTCGAACTTGAGGGTCGTGGTTCGCTCGTGTGAGAAGCACATAATATTTCTGATACTTAACTCGCAACCATAGCAGCTGGTGCAGACTCAACATCCTCACGTCGAACTGCAAACAGCTCGAGTCGGGTCCTGAGAGGCTCCGTATGTCGATGGCCTCTTCGGAGAATAGACGGAGTAATATAGCTCGAGAAGTCGAGCTGAAGTAGTGTGAACCGTTCTGACGTTTAGGAAACGTCGTCAGGTTGCTGGACACAGGTTCCCCAGACGCAGGACCCTGAGAGAAATCAATATCGTCAGATTCCTGAGCTAAAAACGATGCGAGGATAAGGCAGAAGCCCCTTTGCTCCACGACCTTCGAGGACTCGTCACGCTGACGGTGTAGTGTTGTGACCTCTGCCATAGAATTACGCATTTTGTGGCATGCCACGTACGATAGGTCCGACACCACGTCAAGTAGACGTCACTGCCGCCCGACAACAGGAGCTCGCGCGGTTCCTAGTCGCGTTCCACGGCTACAGGGAGGCAGTTGGGAGGCCGGCTCTGAAAGTGTCTTGCTCCCTGTACAGCCTACGGGGACCAGATATCCACTGCGCGCAACTACGGCGCCTGTACCCGGATTTCGTGACGAGGTTGGAAGAGGGCACGGCTAGTTCGGCGGAATCTGACTTGCTGGCTTCAGATCGTGTCTTCACGTATCTTTACAGCTTCGTGCATGAGGAGTCCTCACCCGATGAGTGGCCTACGAACATTAGCCATTCAAATCAGGTGTTGAATGAGGCGCTTTTAGCGGAGAACGCTTTTGATGTCCTCAAACATTACAACATCTCTGCGGGCCAGCTGCCACCTCGGCATGTGTTGTCACCTGGCCGTATCACCGACGCCAGGAAACCGCGCAGGCGGAAGAAGCGGTTGCCTAAAGAACTGTCCCATGACTCAGATTTATTCATAGACCTAAGCGATTGCCACGAACCAGTGTTGATCGCTCCAACACAAACTCGGCTGGACCGCGGAGATGCGGAGATCCTCTTCTCATCCCCCACGCGCTGAAACGTCCACTCTTTGAAGACCGTGTTTATGATGGAGTCCTGAGCCTTCGTGATTTGTGGCCTTCATCAGCGAGGCCGAACGTCTTGTATCGCTGATGAGTTAGATAAGATTCATTCATCGGCCTCACTTTCTGCTGCTTAATCATGGACTTTTTAAAACACCTCCCGTTCAAAAAACTCCGACCAGAGAAGGCCGAAGAAGACGCAGACGCTGTCGCAGAGCAGGCAGCTCAACAGGCCACCGGAGGGGAGGCTCCGGATGAGATGGACGCTCTGGCTGACATCGACAGTGACGACTCCAGCGAGAAGGACGCGGGTATCACGGCGTTGCAAGATATCCCCATCGTTCCGCGCGAAGAGTTTCTTCGGTACCTGGCGCAGAAGAACGGACTGAAGGCACATAGCGTAGGTACCAAGCCGGCGGAGATGCAACAGCGGTACTGGCAAGTCAAAATCTGGAATCTGCGCCTCAAGCTGTTCGGAGATGTGCCCTCCGAGGAGGGCATGTACGTCATCATGGACCTGGGCGGTGCAACGAGCCAGTTCCGGGTACAGGAGGGGCCAGCGTCGCAAATTTGCCGCTTGGGATCGATCCGACACCGGATCCAAACGGAAGTCGTTTTTGGAGATTACGGGTCTTCCTGGATCCCGTTCACGAAGACCTCTATAGAGTACACTGTGGCCTCTTACAACGAACTTTCCGAGGAGAGCATCAATATCTCATCCTGGGTTTACAATGTTTGGGAATCCAACGCCCTTATTTGCGTAGGAGAGATTCGCGTGAATGAGTGGGCACCCGCAGTCTCCCACACAGTCTCTTTGGCAACCATGCCCACCGTGTGGCCCCCCTCTTCACCTCGTCTGAGAAGGGCCGTATTTATAGAAAGGTAGGCGGGGAAGCCTGACGGTACGCAGGGCGTGTTCGACTTCTGTTTAGGAATTCAGGAGGTTTGGGACTTCAACTTGAATTTGGGCAATGCGAGCGTGGTGGCGGACTTCATGCATAGCAGCCACTTGCAAGCGGATGAGTTCTCGCTGGCGTGTGAAGTCTTCGACCACAACTCCCAGCTGGTCCTCAAGGCGGAATCCGCCAGGAGCCTGTTCCATGGCGTATACGCCGAGTTTGGAGACATGGGCGCCATGAACCTTCGGTGCACTTCTGCGGAGTTGGAGCGTGTCGTGATGCACTTCAGCGTGAAGTCCGTAAATACTCGCGCTGTGGTCTGCAAGGGATCTGTTAGCATGCGCAACATTCTAATCGTGAGGGAATTCGTCGTCCCTATGCGCGAGCAGTCACTGTTATGGGGCCAGCTGACTGCGAAGGCCGATACAAACGGCGGACCGTCATTTACTCAAACTGGAGACAATTTGGACGTTGGTACAGTCACACTGTTCGTGCTGATCCACAGCGTCACTGGCGTCGCGGAGGACAGCAGCCGAGGCACCGTCCAGCTGTTCGTCTCCTTCAACGACGACACGAAGATGACGGTGGAGAAGCGCGCTGTGCATAGCATAGAATTCGGGGAACTGATGAGCTTCCAACTCCCTCAGTTCACTGGGGAGAAGATGAAACAACGGGAGGCGGAAGCAGTGCTTGCTATTTACGACTCGTGCTGGATCGACGCATTCCTTAACCACGCTGGAGGGCGCGACCATTTAGGCCACACAGGCTTTAGCCTGCACGACATAGCGGTGGACTCCAGCGGGAAGTTACGGACAGCAGTGGAGCGACCCCGAGTCGACTTCGGCAAACGTCGCCGTGTTTTCGAGACACGGGTGCTGCAAGAGAAGCTCAGTCTGCTGGCAAACGACGAGGAGACCAACGTAACAGTAGACGTCGAGGCCTATCTCATACCGGACCTGCTGCCCACGGCGGCGACACCCTCCGCGCCTCGTGCAAACCTCGTGGCCTCCGCCGTAGAGTTCATGCAGCCCGCAGTAGAGCGGCTTCAAGCCGCGATGGCAGAGGAAGCGCGCGACACCGACGAACGGTACCTGGCCCACAAGATGCCGTCGCAGCGAGGAGAAGTCTTCTACCTACCGTCCTTCCTGACGAAGATCTCCATACCTACAGAATGCGTTACTGTCCGAGCCGCCATGATGTACACCCGGTCGTTCCCCTACGTAACTCGGGTGGATGCGGACGAGCGGTGGTTGACCCCAGACGCGATGCTCGTTCGTGGAAAAGGCGACTACATCGACCACTGCCTGCTGCTCGTCTCGCTGTTGCTGTCCATGGGCCATAGCGCCTATGTCTGTCTGGGTAGCCTCGGAGAAGGTCACAGGCATGCGTGGGTGGCGGTGATGGACACCGTTCTAGAGCCGGGGGCGGTCTATTTTCTGGAAGCACAAATCGCTCGTGTGTGGAAACTCCCAGCACGCATTGAATCTATGGACATGCTCTTTAAGTTAAACTACCAACCCAAGTTACGGGACGCTGTACACCGGAGCCTCTGCGGTCTGAAGAAGAAAACTATCAAACAGGTGTGCACATTCGAAGGCGTCCCCAAAGCCATGGACACCATGACGAGATGGACAGGCGGCGAAGATCTGCCCTACAAATCTCTCGATCTGATCTTCAACAACCGAAACATCCACGTCAATCGGCAATCTCCGATTCCCGCGCGCGTGTGCTTCGACGTCTGGAATGATTCTCTGTGGACGAGTCTCGTGCAGCATTCCGCGATGTCACCGTTTGTATGCGCTGTGAATCAGCCCAGGTACAAGGCACGGATGAATGACGCGGCTGTCTTGAAGATGAGCGATGCGATTACCCAGGACATAATCGACACGCTGACTGTTTCTCGGGCTGCGAAGTCGCTGGGCACGCGGTTCAACACGGATGACAAGTTGCTGGCGCTGATTCGGAAGGGGCTCTTTCTCTACCACTACGCAATGAGCGCGCACCAAGCAGAGGAGCGGATGCGGTGGGCTAATGTGGCCAAGTGGCGCGAGGCCATCTCCTCAAAAGTTCCGGCTGGCTGGCATTTTTCAGCACAGCCGGCCATCCACTCAGAGGCGCACATTGCAGCTAAGAGCACGGTGATCACGTCGGACATGGTGAGAGCGGGGGACTCGAGGCACCCAGCTGGACCTCAAAGGGCAAAGCGCCACTTTCATTGCCGGAGCTCAGGTGGTGCCCTATGCAGGCACGATGCTGATCTACACCCTCATAGGGGCAATCCGTCGCCTGCAACTCTCGGAGATCAACAAGACGAACGAGTGCCATGTCAGTAAAGAGGCGGACAACGAAGCCTTAGACCGCATGTGGAAAACCTCTGAGATTCGCACTGACATGCACTTGGCGTCGCCGCTGAAGTCCCTTGAGTCCGTGATAGAGCCGGACCCACTTCTTTATAATCCGCCTCTTCCACCTACACAGGAAGCCGATTCAATGCCCGCTTTCAAAAGGAGACGTGTGGAGTTGAAGGACGGCGCTGAGTGGGCCTGCGTGTACGTAGACAAGCATCTGCACTGGACGGGAGACTTTAAAGCTGCCTGCAACGTCATGAAGAACCTCGGATTCGCGTTGAACGAATCACTCAATCTACCCGAAGACACCGTGGTGGTTCCAGAAATAATCTACTCCTCCGAGGCCTTCCTTCTAGTCGTGAATAATGAGTACAGGGAGCACTCTGTGACAATCATGCAGCACATCAAGGCCACAATAGAGGAGTCCACGTCGCAGAACGCCTACTTGGCCAGCGTCTGTGGTGAGGTGACAGGCTTTCTCTGGAAAGGCCCCGGAACGTCCAGTCGGGCCATTCTGTTTGCGGAGTCTAGGAACACTGATGTTCCTCTACTCTTCCAGGATGACTCCGTCAAGACGAAGGTGAAGAAGAAGAAGAAACGGCGCAAACGGGCAGAGGAAGCGATTGCAGCCTTCGCAATGGCCGTCTCCTCAATCGAGGTCAAGCCGATGGAAGCTCGCCAGCCCCCAAGGAAAAAGTCATCAATGGACGAAGTGAGCATGCGACCCACGGCTGAGAAGAAAAAGAAAAAGAGGAAGAAAAAAGTGAGTGCCGAGGCGAAGAGAGTGAACATCGAAGCCGATGTCATGATGGCTGCACCACTAGCTGCAATTGGTGCGCCACCAAAGAAGAAAAAGAAAAAGAAACGAAGAAGAGTGGAGCCCGAACCTGAGCTAGAGCCCGAACCTGAGCCAGAACCCGAACCAGAGCTGGAGCCCGAACCAAAACCAGAGACCTCGCCCTACGTGGGAGCTTACGTGTCGGCAGAAAACGAGTGGGATGTCAGCCCGTCGTCGAAACCGTCGGAGACGGCCACAACGGAGTCGATCCAGCGGTTGGTGCCTGAAACCGACGAAGAGCAGGAGCTGCGGGACTTCTACTGCCAGATCTACGAGATGGCACCAGATCAATTCGCTGAGTATGTAGCTTACTATGAGGAGCAGGGTTTCGATCGAGACCACGCAATGTATATCTCAGCTGTCTACCTGCATGAGCAGCTGGCAGCGGAGTAAGACAAGAAGTCTGTGGGGGGATAAAATGAAGAAGCGATGGCTACACGTCGCCTGCATGCCTAACATGTCATAAGCAATCATTAGCTAAGGCTGACGAATAAAATAAATATGTGCCCCACGCATTGGGGCACTTAATCACCGAAAAAAACATTCTTCTTCATGGCTAACCCAACCAAGAGAACTCAAGGCACGTCTACTGTAAAGACGGTCGTGGACCCCAACACCAAGGGACTCATGGCTGTCGACTGTGGACTGG
>NW_027151313.1:0-1104 GCF_019968955.1 Porospora cf. gigantea A | reverse complement strand
CAGGTGCACTCCTTTTGTCGACGTTTTCCCCCAATCAGGGATCATTTCATCGAGTTGCCTGTCCACTTCATTGTTGGTAAATTTCTTGGTGTCGCCACGAGATAACCAATCTGAGATTACTAATGTCTCACTGTACTCGCATGCAAAATCATATTGTCCCAGTGTTAGTAACCAACGTCCTAGACGTCCCTCGTGTTTGTGCAATTGCTTTACAAGACCTAGTACCGCTTGATGGTCGGTGACATGCGTAAACCGCCGGCTGACGAGCCACTTTCGGTATCTCGCGATTGCATACAGCAATCCATAAAGCTCTTTCTGTGTGATTGGCCAATTACATTGACTCCCAGAAAATTTCTTGCTAAAAAAGACGAGTGGTTGCAGCTCTTTGCTGCCTGGTCTTTGCTGCCAGATGACGCCGGACGCTGCTACTTCACTGGCATCCGTCTCCACAATCATGTGGGCTTCCTCATCGTATGGGGTGAGAGCCGTCAACGTCGCCACTGCTTCCAGAAGTTTCTTGTGCGCCTTCTGGACGTCTTGCTGCGTCCCCATCGTATTCTTCTTCAGGGCATCGGTGAGCGGCAGGGTTAAATCAGCATATTTCGGAATAAATTCTCGAAACACTGCCGCCACCCCCAGTGCTCTCTGCAGGCCCAACTTGTCGTTTGGAGGCTCCATGGCCAACAATTTGCGCAGTCTCTCTGGATGGGGGCGTATTCGGTTATCCTTGATCTGGTAGCCTAGAAGGTTCACCTCTTGGGGAAAGAACGTGCACTTCTCGACCTGACAGGTGAGGTTCAGCTTCTCCATCTTGTGCAACAGCCTGTCCAGATTCGCTATAGTGGCCATCTCCGGATTCTTGGTTCTCTCTGCCGCTCCGAGCACTATGTCGTCAATGAAGCAGACTCTGCAGGGATCACTCCCTATGAGCTCTTCCGTAACTCTCTGCATCTCTGCTGATGCATTCTTGTACCCAAAGGGCATTCTTCTATAGCGGTACGTGCCTCTGACTGTGTGGAACGCGAAGAGCTCCGATGTTGCCTCATCTAGGGGCAACTGCCAGAACGCAGCCATCAGATCGAGCAGGATGACGGCCTTCCATCT
>NW_027151312.1:0-1111 GCF_019968955.1 Porospora cf. gigantea A | reverse complement strand
AGTCAGACATCTACGTGCAACATCTATGGTTCAGGGGTTCGGACTCCTAGTATGATGATTGAGGATTCCTCTTATCGATTCTCCGTGAGACATCTCCTTCCCGACTGATTTATACAGGAGTCGTTGCACTCAAAATCTGAGATAGTTAATAATGACTACTATACTGCCTGCTAGTTCGGACTCACCGAACTGCCTGCGGCCATGGTCATCCCCATAGCTCCAGTGGCCAGTATTAACTGAGATAGTTAATAAATGACCGCCCACATCAGCAGGCGTACGCAAACAAAGTTAACACTACATCTGGTCAGTCAACGTTTTGAGGCACAACATTTTTCGAGGACAGAACGTGTTTCGAGGGGTCCACCAGGCTCCTAGACAAAGTTGTTTTCCTAGGTTGACGAGCCTTCTGGCGTCATGTACACACCAGATGGAGGTCATCAAGCAATTCAACCACTTTTCGTCACGTACACACCAGATTTGAATTTTTCGGACATAGTTGACAGCACCATTCCTTTTGCCACTCTGTGGTGCGGGATCACCTGGCACTCAGACGCATTCATGAGTTCTCGGTAGGAGAGCATCTGATCTCCTGGAACGAAACGTGACCTTCCGTAGACGATAGAGAAGAGTGAGGGATGTATGAGATCTAGCATCTGATTGTCACTTCTGGGGCCTCCTTCTGATCATTCGGGACGTTCTCCAGGCGTTTCAGTCCAGAGGACAATTTAAGCCGGAGGTCATCAGAGACCACGTTATCCGCTAGGAAGACCCCCTCCACGGCTGAGATCTGGGCCTCCTTGAGGGCATGCCGACCACTGGCACTCGTCAATGGCGTACTGTATCTCAATTTTTTTCTCTGCCTCTTCATTCCAGTTTGTAGTGATTGTTTTATCAAATACCTTGTCAAGGGAGAATTTCCTCGACTGATTCTCCTTTACTGTGAATTTGGCAGAGCGCCACGAACCCACATCCACACACAACATGATATCCAGTTAGTGCTCACACAAAGAAAACTCCCTCTCGAAGTACTCCTCGTTGTGCTTGCCAACGAAGGTGGACCTTTCGTCCATGAGCTCCTCCCTCAGACGTCGGGCTTCCTCTAGTGAGTAGG
>NW_027151311.1:0-37386 GCF_019968955.1 Porospora cf. gigantea A | reverse complement strand
TGGGATCGGTGCCCAAAGTGGCGATGCCTAGCGCTACCCAGGACTCATTTCTCCAAGCGCTGATAACTTCGAAGGGGAATGACGGCGACTATGGTCAGGACATGTACGAGTCGGACGACGACGCGTATGAGACAGGACAGCCCACCAGGAGCACGCGCCGTGGACGGCCGCCTGTCGCCTGCACCTGCCGGTACTGTGGTTTGAACCTGCCCTCTCGAGGTGAGCTAGCAATTCACGAGCGCAAGGCACATGGACGTGGGAAGGGGATCAAGAGGGTCAAGCTGGAGCAGGGTTCGGACTACGACGACGACAGCGATGCGGAGAAGAAGAAGAAAAAGGCCTCCCTCAAGAAGCCGGCAGGGTCTCTCGACGAACCTCGACGCAGGGGACGACCGCCGCAAGCGGTTGTCTGTGAAGCCTGCGGAATGCATCTGCCATCTCGAGTTGACTATACGCTTCATTTAAGGTATGGAGTGCTTGGAAGTGTTAACACAGATCGACGGATTGTCGCGCGAAGCTTCAGCGAAGAAAAAGGTCGAAGCCCGTTGAGGATCGACATAAGTTGTCTGAGTTCCAAGTGTGGTCTGAGCCGAAGTCAGCCTCGCCAAGTCAACCATTTGATTTCGAAGAACCCGACCTCTCAGACATGCTCAGACAGTCGCTGCAGCCTGGAGTGGAGTCGTAACTCTTTATGCGCGCTTCTGACCCAAACCCTGTGCTTAACCAAAGAACGACACAAAGATCATGGTATTTTGAGAACAGATGTGCAATCTGACATTTTATTGACATGAGTCTCTCAGTGACTGAGAGTGATGCTGGTTTCCCAGCCATCCTTGTTGGGGGAACTGACCCGCTGTTATAAAAGCAATGCAACTGCATCTCAGAAGTCTCTCAGTGACAGAGAGTGATGCATCTGGTTTCCCAGCCATCCAAATCCTTCGTTGGGGGAACTGACCCGTTGTTATAAAAGCAATGCAACTGCATGAGCTGCATCTCAGAACAAGCCAACGGCCGACAGCAGTAGACGTAGGCCTGCGAACCACCACGGGCGCCACAGGGTTCCCCTTCAAACTGCAGAGCTGCACCATCCAACCGAGGAAATGAGAACCCCCCATCAGGGAAGTATTCAGGGCGGACTCGGCTGGTGTGTGACCCTCTGCAGAGAATCGGAGAAGACGACATTATAACGTCAGACAGAAAGCGACTACCAGTGGTGTGTAGCTTTAATGGCTGGCACAGGATCAGGGAGTCAGCAGAGTCGGATTCGGCGTCCCGATTTTCGAGCTCAAAATGCACCTCCCCTTCTCCTTCGGAATGGAATGCGGGGCAATGAAGGTGGAAGGATTGTCCCATGTAGGTCTTCCCGTCAAGGGCCAATTCGAGGATGGGAGTCGCTCCGCGGAACTGCATAAAGAACCCACGTAGGCCTCACGTCGAGGTGGTCTGGGAAGCTAATGACTGTGTATGACACTGGGTGGAGCCACCGGCCCCTCAGTGCGCGGGCTACCTTGACGCTGCGAGGAGGAGAGGCTGGTGACAAGGGTAGGGTGCGTCCGGATGCACCGTTGACATGGGAGGGGCTGTGGCATGCAGGGGAGGCCACACCGGAAGCAGGGCGACGCTTCACGGAGAGGCAAACTCGCAGCTCTCCAACTTTGGCCAGCGTTTGGTCTAGCACCGACAGCACGACAGTGGAGAACTCTGAGTGTAGGGTTGGGATGGTTCTCAGGTCCAGACAGCTGGATAAGCCTACGAGCTGAGCACCGTGGGGCCCCGTGGAAACGAAGTCGATCGTACAAGTCTTATCGCGCCATTCCGCTGACACAGCGAATACGACAGGCCACTCGAAAGTCGCCGCAAGGTCGATCGCAGGCAGAATGTGTACCGGTTCGATTTGTTGGGGAGTCCAGCCTGAAGGATGGCGAGTCACTGCAGGCTCCCATTGTTCCAGGCTTGGTGGCACGCTGGTCTCGTCAGACTTGACGTGATCTAGTCGTTGGTCTGCAGCTTCACACTCGAATAGAGGGGTGAAGTGGGTAGTGCCTCCGAAGGTTACACCTGCTCCAAGGCTTTTTTTCAACCAGGATCCAGTAACGCTCTTGTTGAATCGCGCGTGATTCAAGACCATACAGAAATAGGACGGAGAAGCGTCCATCGAGAAACGTGCTTTATTGGGGCAGAGTTGTCTGAGTCGTGAAGTCGGGCTGTACATGCACGTAGGCCTCACAGCTCACCGCACAATTCACTGAACATGAGTACACAGCGAGCACAGCGAAGTCTAGCCTCTCAAGCGCTGGCATCTGGGACAGAAGCCCAGGCATGACCTGGAACTCGAACCGCCTCGGAGCGCCGCATGGGCAATTCGGTACCTCGGTAGCTTGCTGGTCGCTGTATAACCATAACGGGTCACCGTTCAGGTCGTATCTCACAACCTGATCGTTGGCGGGAGCAGTCCGCTTGAGAAAGTAGCTCAGAACGGGGTCTTTCTTGAAGCGTCCAGTCACGTTTGTTTCGAACTCCGCGGCGCCCTCGTCGTCAACGACTGCATTACAGGCGTCAGACTCACTCACTGTCAGGGTTTTCCTTCTGGAGCTCCTCTTGGTAGGCCTGCAGAAGTTTTGCCTCGTGACTAAAATCCTCTTCCTCATCCTTTGCTTCGGACTCTTCTTCTACTTCAATCATACGAACAGGAAAGCACGCGGTCATCAACCCCCATTTTTTGGCTTTAGCACACCGAGAATGCTCTCTCACACCGAGAATGCTCGCGCCCTCCTCTTCAATCATAGGGCGCTCGTCGCAAGGCACTCCGCAGATAGCACACACTCGCGGGTCGACGAGCGCTGCGTACCTCTGCAAGGCTTCGGAGTTGGACTCGTCCACCGGCTCGGCCCAGAAGGCATTGACTTGAGGCAGCTGATACCGGAAGCAGCGGATCTGCGAACCGCAGCTCTGGCATGCGAAGACCATCAGTGTCCTGTGAAACGCCTCCGGATCTGGTAACGGAGCGTACAGCTGCAAAAGGAACGAAAGTGGCGACTGACACTTTTCACATCTAAGCGCGCTACTGGAGGGCAGGTTGGCCAGGTCCAGCCAGGCCGGCTTGCCACCAACCTTCGAGGGGAACGTGTGAGGACAGTCTTGCCCGGCCTCAGCAGGCTCGAGGAAGCCCAACAGCACACTCATCCACAAATGGCCGGTTTTGTGTTGCGGTCGAATTGTTATACAGCGCAACACACTTTAAAAGTCTCAGATGAAGTTCTGTTGGAACCAATCAAATGCCCTGTTCGCCAAGAGACGGGCTTCCACCGCAGCAGCCTCCACAAGCTGTCGCCCCTGCTCTGTGACGTTCTGAACCTGAACGTCGAGGTCAGTGGTCGGTTGGTGCCGGCCAAAATACATATCAGATGATATAGCATTGGCAGATGCGAGATCTGCTCTGAACGTCAGATCTGGAGGTGTGCTACTGGCGTAAATATCCGCACTCGAAATAGCCTTGGCCGCCTTGAATCTGACTCACTGCCCAAGAGATCACTCACCGACTGTCGAGCTGAACTGTCGACTGTGGGTTCCTCTGCTGCCCGGCTGAAATATCGTACACTTTGAGATCATCGACCGGCTTCGTGGGCTGCTTAGTGGGTTGAACCGTTGGCTGCGGTTTAGGCGGGACGAATGTGAAGTTGTTAAGATCGAAGTCGAAGTCGTCCAGCTTTGATCCCTTCATAATCGTGTTAACCCGACGGGCTGAAGGTTTGGGCGACGAACCGTTGAAGGAGGCCGAGATGGGAGACACTGGAGTGGCCGGTGTCACCGGAGTTATGAAAGAAGCAACGGGCGATTCATCAATAACCTGAGGGCTGGAGCATCCCAATGCAGCGCTTGCTGATGCCGCCAGTGACGCGTTGTACTTTGTAACGAGGGGACTTTCAAAGTCAACCTTGTCAGCCTGGCTGGCGAATGCTCGTCGCGCTTCGGAGTTGCCTCCTAAATTCAAACGCATTAGTTGAACAGGTGTAAACTGATCCAAATCCGACGACCGCACGAAAGAGATGTGTGTCCCCATAGTGCGGTGTTTTCCTGAGCAATCCAAGCACAGGAAAATGCCAGTGGTGCAACAAACCCACGTTGGATTCCTGAGTGCCTTTATCGGACATGACTCACCTTCGTGTACAGTCGAAGCACACCCGATTCGCCGGCCTCGCTTTCAGTATCTGAAAGACTGACGTGCGACCATCTTCTGGTGCAAAACCCCGACTGTTAACAGGCAGCGCCAGAATCTGCTCCGTCACCTCTTTAACAGACATAAATCGTCAAATTCCAATTTGCAGCGGAATGTAATGTGGGAAGAGTGACTAAAAAATCCATTAATTACACACATGACGAGGGAGGTCATCACCATACAAGTCGGACAGTGCGGAAATCAGATCGGAGCGGAGTTCTGGGCGACTCTATGCGGTGAACACGGAATTCTTCCCACCGGCGAGGTGGCTCCCTTTGCCGAGACTGACGTAGGCGACCGGAAGGATGTCTTTTTCTACCAAGCAGACGACGACAGGTACATCCCTCGAGCGCTGTGCTTCGATTTGGAACCCCGCGTTCTGAACACCATACAGAACTCCGTTTACGGTGGTATCTACAACCCTGAAAACTTTTTCACATCTCCAGACGGCAGCGGCGCGGGAAACAACTGGGCGTTGGGGTATTTTCAAGCTCTAGAGTACCAAGAGGAGCTCATGGAGATGATAGGAAGGGAGGCCGACGCGTCGGATTCGCTCCAGGGATTCACACTGATTCATTCCATTGCCGGTGGCAGCGGCAGCGGCATGGGTTCCATGCTCCTCGAGGCACTCGAGGATCGCTATCCTAAGAAGATCGCACAGACATACTCCGTGTTCCCAATAATGAACAGCTCTACGTCCGATGTCGTGGTGCAGCCCTACAACTCGATCTTGGCGCTGAAGCGGCTGTCCGAGTGCAGCGACGCCTGCACTGTATTGGATAACTCGGCTCTGAACCGCATTGCTGTCGAGAAGTTGCAGATCGCGAATCCTACCGTATCGCAGACGAACTCTCTTGTCTCCACAGTAATGGCCTCTGCGACGGCTACTCTACGGTTTCCGGGCTACGTCAACAACGACATGGTTAGCGTGCTGGCATGTCTAGTACCGACACCGCGAACGCACTTCCTCATCACTGGCCACTCACCTATTCTCGTGGAGCACCAGCCCAGAGTGGTTCGAAAGACTACCGTATCCGACGTAATGCGGCGATTGCTCCTGCAGAACCAGAACACCATGGCCTCTTTCGCAAGGAATCGAGGCTCCTACATATCCATGCTTAGCGTTATACGGGGTGCAGCCAGCTCTGCTGAGGTGCATAAGAGTCTGCAGAGGATCAAGGAGAAGCGCGCGGTAAACTTTGTGAACTGGGGCCCCTGCAGCATTCAGGTAGCATTGGCACGGCAGTCACCTTTCGTCCAGTCACCATACAAGGTGTCAGGCCTGCTTATGGCCAATCATACCGGTGTTGCCGACACCTTCTCTCGGGTTAAGGAACAGTACGACCGTCTTATGCGGAGACAAGCATTCCTCGAGCAATTCAAGCGAGAGACACACTTTGATGTGAACTTCTTCGCAGAGGCTAGGGAGGCTTGCGAGCAGCTTATTCAAGAGTACGCCTTCGCAGTTCAGGACGATTATCTCGAAGGTATCTAAGATGCACAATCGCTTTTGTCAAACTACGAGAAACAGCGTAGACGAGCCGCTTTAATCCACGAGATACAACGTGGACATCATCCCATTCCCAGATGAGAGGCCACCCTCATCACAGTCTGCCAGTTTGACACGGGAGAGGTAGTTGTTGGCTTCATTGATGACTTCGGCGCTTCCACACATCAGACGCGCTCCAAAAAACCCGAGTTCGTTCTCCACGTCCGCCACTTCCATAGCTCCCTTACGGAATACTGCGGTGGTCTGGGTGGCCGCCCGCACCCGCTCCATGAGTACCCAGTGGGTCCCTGCTGCTGTCTGCAGCTTGTCCAACATCGTTAGTATGTCCTCTCCAAACAAATTGTTACCACCTCCCTCCATCGACGGCTTCAGAACAAACCTATTGGGCACTTTGCGGCAGACACCCGCCAGTGCTGTATCCAACGAGGGGTCAGCTTGGCGAGCAGTGTGTGCGAGGACAAGATCGGCTTCGTACACACTCAGGTAGCGTAGAAGTAGGTTCCTGTCTGCCAACAAGGCCTGGATTTGTTTGGTCCCTGCCAGTTGATGGGGAATCGAGGGCACTTTGACCGCGTCGGTCCCCTCTATCAGCTCGCGTACCTCCCACCACGACTCATCCACGTAGTCGTCCATCACATACCCTTTCCGCTGGTAAACAACCGCGATCTCGAACCGGCGGCCATTGGTATAGGTGATAATCAGAGAACCCTCTTCATCCGCAATGCGGCCATCGGCGTGAAAATCCTTCAGCTGCTCAGGCGTGAGGTATATGTAGCTGCCGGGCTTCAACGCTGACACTTGGTCCACGAGGTTAGCGCCCGAGCCGTCTCCCACCAGCAGCACCACAGGACGCGCGTTCACAGCCTTGGAGGAGTACATCTCGAGCGCCAGCAGCAGATTATTACCCAAGGACAAGTTACCATCGGTGTTGATGACATGCGCATCAAAGTCCGGAAATCCCTCATGCAGGTCGACATCCGCCATGTTGGCCTTATGAAGGCGGACCAGCTGACTGTTGAGGTGGTGCAGCCCAGACGCGATCATGTTCATCTCCACCTGCGCTGTCTTGTTTTGACCCACGATGTAGTCCGAGCGGCTAAGCATCAACCGGACGTCGTCGATTAGAGTCCTCCTCTTGTAGACTCGAGCAGCGATATCTACCATTCGACCTAGAAATGCTGGATCGGATTTAGCTGCCGGCGCCACCAGCCCTAGCAAGGTGTCCACGTCACAGGCAAGGTTGTCGTAAAGCTTCTGGAAGACCAGTGTCACCGCCCGTAGAGATAGGAACGATCGTCTAGAGAAGGTGATCGGCAGAACTGTATGTGGAACGACAGACTCTCCCAAGGCGCGTAGATCATCAGTAATGTCCTTCTTTGGGAAAAACAACCCTAAAGACACAGTCCGTATCATAAAGAGTTTTCGCAGCGTTGGGTAGGGTTCTTCAGCGGAGGTGACTAAACGGTCGAGGAAAGGCTTGTCGTGGAGCAACATAGATTCTACGATTTGACAATTTTTGGTGGGGTTAACATAGATTTTGACGATAGTGTCGTCAGTCAGAAGGCCCAAGACCTCATGCAATCAATAAGCCATTCAATAATCCAACACATTATAAATCACATCTAAATCAGTCGGAAGGCCTGAAGCACTGTTTTGAAGTTCTTGGCTCGCTCGGGCCCTCCGTGCAGAGTGCCTGTACCGCACGCGGGGGGGTTATGGCAACCACGGTTGACGATGCCTGATACGCCATGGATGAAGCCCTCGTCGCCGATGCTGCCTCCGGCGAAGTTTGAATCCACGAACTTCTTCAGCTCGTCCTTATACGTCCATTCAGGGTTAGCATAGCTCTGCACATCAGACATGAAGTAGAAGAGGCCAGCGAACCACTTGAGGTCCGGGTAGGAAGGATCCGAGCAGATCTTATCGGGGCGCGTGCAGAAGTCCACGTCGCCGAACAGCGCATGGCGACCCTCGTCGCGCGCCCTCTTGCCGAGATAATAGTTCAACTTTCCGAAGTTGCACACTCCAGTGGTTTGGATCACGCCTCGACCCCACCAACAGCAACCTTCCACGTCCTGCCTCTGGTGATTGATGCCGAAGTTGGGAGCTGGATGAACGGCGCAGTCGTCAGGGTTAGAGCACTGGTTCCAGAACCCTGCCTTCTGTCCATCGTAGTCAGCGCACTTGTTTCCCGTAGCTATGCTGCTAACAACTTCGTCGAAGGTGGTAGAACGCTGCTTTGGCTTCTTGAGATCGCACCAGCCGCCCGTACTCCACTTGGGGGCCACAGGCATCTTCGACTTGGGGCCACAGAACAAGGGTGGAGGAGCGCCGTACCACTTGGCATGAGTGGTGGCGACCAGCTCCATGTTAGGGTCCACCTTACAGGCCATATGCTCATCACCTGCAGGGCACTTGTAGTCACCGTACGATTGGCCAAGCTGACCACAGGCCGAGGCCGCTCTATACGACCTGTCACCGTAGCTCTCGAAGTCCCAGTTGTTCTCGTCACATGCGTCGTACTGGATGGTTTCTTGCATAGACTGGGCCAAGAAGGCCGCGATGCTAGTGAGAGCGTACTTGTAACCCGAACCTCCCATATCCGATCCGTCATAAAACTTTAGAGGTCCAACGCCAGTCTCGATAGCCTTAATCACAGCCGAAATCATGTCGTTAGGTTTGTAGAGCGTGGACTGCACCCACGAACCAGTGGGCGTCTGAGCCTTGAGGAACCCGTAGTCAGCCTTCTTCAGCTCCTCTACGATCTTCTGTAGAGTCGGCTCGCTGTCGGGTATATCAGGTAGCGGCGTGGTGGTGGTGGTGGTCGTGGTGGTGGTTGTGGTGTCGTTGCTCGGTTTGCAACCGGCAGAACAGCTCGTGGTATCGGAGCAAGGCCACCATGCGTAGCCGGTGAGACATTTTTCGCATTCTGCTTGAGAGATGTGGGTTACAAGAGAATGGCATGTTGCGCCGGGTTTAGTGGTCGCAGCTTTCGTAGTGGTCGCAGCCTTCGTAGTGGTAGGCTTAGACGTGGTATAGGCTTCCGTAGTGGTAGGGGGAATAGGGGGTGTGGGTAGCCCACCGTTTACGATACCACAGTCACTGCCAGATGCGGCAGCAGTAGCCCTGGCAGCTGCGCAACTAGCACTGCTCGCCAGGATATGCTCGCAAAACACTCTCCATTCTGCCACTTGATCCCATGAAAACGTAGCCGCGCCAAACGAAATAGAGTCCCCCAAGGTGCATGTCTCGCCGTTGCCAAGCACGATGCCACAGTCAGACTGCGCGGCCTGAGCCGCATCCAAGGCGGCTTTACAATCACCAGCGTTCGATATTATCGTTGAGCAGTAATCCTTCCACCCAGGAACATCTGAAAAGTTCCAAGAACTTCCTGCAATAGTTAAGGATTCCTTCTGAACACACGACGCCGAAAATGCCGTGGAGAGTAAAAGAACGCTGAAATCCCTCATAAAATATAATAAGTAAAAAACAATGGAACAGCTGTTCCATTCATGGGACGTGGGGACTGAGTTATTAATCGTGGAGGATTGAATTTTGGAGGATGTTGCGCAAGTTGAAGTCTACCATCGCAAGTGCCAGCGACAGAAGCTTTAGTGCACCGATAAACAGAGCGTTTCTACGGGTGGTTTTACCTCACACATCGATAAACAGAGCGTTTCTAGCTCTGGCGGCTTAAACGGGTGGTTTTACCTCACACATCGATAAACAGAGCTTAGTACTTGCACTTGGTTCGGCGCCAGTGTCGACGCTTGTAGTTGTACCGGAGCTTGTTTTTGTTCTCAGACTTCATCCTCACCCATTGGGGAATGGGCTTGTTCTGCTTGAGCGCCTTGCCGTAGCGCAGCTTGAGGTGGAGGTTCCTGCGACCCATCAAGAGACGATAAAGACAGTTCAATACACCATCAACCCCACAACATATTCATGGAAACGCCTGTTCTTTGTAGGCCAGTGGCAAGACCAAAGTGCATCGACAATACTTATATTGCTAAGGAGTTTCTCACGGAGCAGGCACAACACACATCGATAAACAGTGCTTAGTACTTGCACTTAGTTCGGCGCCAGTGTCGACGCTTGTAGTTGTACCGGAGCTTGTTTTTGTTCTCAGACTTCATCCTCACCCATTGGGGAATGGGCTTGTTCTGCTTGAGCGCCTTGCCGTAGCGCAGCTTGAGGTGGAGGTTCCTGCGACCCATGAGAGATCTGTGAGGAGCCAACGTAAATCCCTCTTTCTGGGACAAAACGGCTACTGGAGCCACCCACCGACTTCATGTACTCGATGGCCTTCCCCACAGAGTGCACATGTCCAGAGGCTCCGGTCAAGTACTCGATCGTAATCCCTACGTTTAACGAGCGAGAAAGCCTGCCTATATTGGTTGCGTTGTTGTGGGAGGCCCTAGAGGCGTGAGTTACATATGTGTGATACGATATCAGGTGCGATTTCGAAATCTTGGTTGTCGACGACAACAGCCCTGATGATACCAGAGCTGTTTGTCGCGAGCTCATGCGCGTCTTCAGCGAGATACCGTTCACTCTTATTATGCGGCCTGGCAAAATGGGCCTGGGATCGGCTTACAAAGCTGGACTCGCTGTGACGAGGGGCGAGTTCATTGTGCTTATGGACGCGGACCTGTCACATCATGTGAGAATCCAAGCCAGTCTTGATCAGCCGCAGCACATCCCTGAGATGATTCTTAAACAGCAGCATACTGGTTGCGACGTCGTCAGCGGTACACGCTACTCGTAAGGATGCTTTCCGAATCAACACAGTCTCGGTGGCGGCGTCGCGGGGTGGGGGTTTAAGCGCATCCTTATCTCTCGAGTCGCCAACTTTGGTGCACAGCTGCTGCTCCGTCCTCGAGGCTCGGATTTAACCGGCTCCTTCCGTCTCTATCGAGCCGACGTTCTAAAATCCATCCTACCTGAGATGTGCACCAAAGGGTACACCTTCCAGATGGAGATTCTAGTTCGGGCTACACGCTTAGGACTTACGATCGAGCAGGTTCCTATTGTGTTTGTCGACCGTTTGTACGGCGAGTCGAAACTGGGAGGCCAGGAGTTCCTCAATTACGCCATGGGGCTGCTTCAGCTGTTTTGGTGGGTATGAACTGTGTAGATAGTGCTGCAGATACTTTCGTTGGGGTTAGTTGTATAAACAATATGTAACAGTATCGACTGGTAAGTAACAACAGTCTTGGAGGAGCAACTGAGGCTCAGGGAAACAGAATCAACTTGGGTAACAAGCCGCCATACAAAGGGTAGGGGGTTGACCGAGATTTGAGTGGAGATTCGGGCGCAACTGGTGCCTTTGGAGCCTCCTCGAGGATATCTTGGTCGAGGTCACTGCTGCTCCACGACTCCTGTTTCGGTCGGTGTGCCAAGGCACGAAGAGTCTCTGGAGGAAATAAGTGCTGGATGGCGTTGTACCGCATGTTGACGAATTGCCGGCGAATTGACATGTCGCCTTCCTCGCGCGCCAACACCTCTTCTGGGGACCGACGCCTTACTCGATACCGAATGCTCTCGCAGTCGTTGTCTGGGAAGGGGAACATACCTTCTGGGCCGCGGGATGGAAAGTGGTTTAACCGCTTGAGGGCTCGGTCGATCTCGCAGGGTAGTGGCTGAGGAGCCAAGGTCGCAGTCTTCGGTTTAAGGGGGGAGGTTCCTGCGGTTGGCGGCTGGGTCGGCGTTCGCAGTGCACTTGGCGGCTGGGTCGGCCTTCGCAGTGCACTTGGCGCCTCGAGCCTGGAAAACTCTATCTTGTCCACGTCTCGAGCAAAATGCACTCGCTTCTGGGTTGGCCATGCCACCTCCAAAGGAAACAGAGAGCAAAAACGGTGATCGTTGACGCTCTGGATGATCGCGTACTTCGCGAAGCCACAGACTTGAGCGTTCTCAACAAGACTTGCCCGGGATGGCGTCGCCCAGGTGTGGAACGATAACCAGCCTTGTCGGCCAAAAAATTTGTTGAGGCCCCTGATTTTTATGATTTTACGAGTTTCGAAATCGAATCTGACCAGATCACCCTCAATTGCAGGTGGTATTAGTGGGAGTCGGCCGAGAACGTGCGTGTTTGTGTAGCGTGTCGAATCGAAGAATTATGTCACACAAATCTGGATGAGCACATTGAAAGAGTTCATCAAAACTTTACGGCAGTTACCCGGGAAGGAGCATGAGCTGTATGTCGCTGAGAAGCAGGCGATTTCCAAGGCCTGGCACGGAAATACTCTGAGCGATATGCGCGAGTCGATCGTCAAGCTTTGGTACCTTGCCATGCTGGGCGAGGACATTTCTATCTTCTCAAGTCTACTTCTGCAGCAGATGAGCGCTCCTGACCTCTGGAGCCGCCGGCCTGCTTACAGCGCGCTAGCGGATTGCTTCGCTGGCGATTCAGAGATCGCCGTTCTCGCAACCAACATCCTACGGAAGGATTTAGTCAGTGTGAAGGTTTTCAACATCTCTGTAGGCCTGGCATGCATGGTTGGTGTTCGGTCGCCGTTGATGGCGACTGAGCTCGCGCCGCTGGCTGGTTCACTGTTGAAGAGTCATCGACCGCTGATTCGGAAGAAAGCTGCTCTTGCCTTGCTGGTCCTGGCAGACAATAATCCAGACCTCTACCAATCGCTTCCAGCTCTAATGGAGGAGCTGTTTCTGGATCCTGATGAAGGGGTATACACAGCGGCCATTCACGTAGTACTCCACATCCTCGACTCTGTGGAGAAAAGGCTGCTGATGCCGTTGCTACCAAAGATGTTCCACCTGCTGACCTACACGAAGTCCAACTGGGTTAGGATGAAGGCAGTGCGGGTTCTATCTGTTATGAACCAAGTCGATAGCCGCGTGGGCGCAAAGCTACTAGAGGTCCTAATCAAGATCGCTGAGGAGGACCCCGCGAAGAGTGTGCTCTCTGAAGTCGTCGCTGCCCTGGTGAGGCTGCTCTCCCTTGACCGGCCTGAAGCTGGAGAGCTCGTAACCCGTGTGATTTGGGAGCACCTGACCTCGGCTGACGCGAACTTGATTTCAGACGGGCTGAACCTTCTGCAACTAGTATGCGAGCACTACAATCATACTGAGGCGTTCATCTTCTCGCTCTTTCCCGACGTGGAGTCGCGGCTTACGACGCTGCTGGCGTCCACGGACTCCACGTTGAGACTGCAATCCGTCGCTCTTCTGCGCCAGCTTTGCACCCTTGACAGGGCCACGACCTTCTGTCAGAGCCTTGCCGCCCTGGCAATCAAGGAGAAGTCGGAGGCGTTAGCGCTCGAGCTCTGCGACTGCTTAGGTGCCAACCTTCCTTGGCGCCCAGCGGAACTGCTTCCAGTCACTGGTGACCTATGCAGACATTCCCGCATGTTCTCTGCCGAGATTTCAGTGCGTCTATGCGACTTGCTGGACACTGTCGACATGAACACGTCTCTGGAGCGGCTAGGAGTGCTCGCCATGAGTCTGATGGATCATCGGATCACGCCTCCAGAGGGTATTTCGGACATGTTGCTAACGAAGGCCGTCATGATTAACAGTGAGCTCCGACCGGCCATCCGACGCAGCTGCCGTTTTCCACGACGCTCGCTGCGATTCCATCACTTCAGGCATGATTCAGTACAGCCGTGAAGATTGCATGCGGCTGCTGCTGGAACAGACCAGTCGAGCCAATCCTGACGACTTGCAGCTACTGTCGACCCTCCAGCTGGTCAGTCTTTTCATTACAGATGGACAGCCTCTCCGGGAGGCTGTTGAAACTAAGATGTCGAACCTCACCCGGTTGAACATTGTACTGCGGTCACTGTCTCAAGCTAGACTGAAGATGACAAGACCAGAACAATTCACAAAAGCAGCCCCTAATCTAGTCACTCCAGTCTTCGCGCGTATCTCTCAGGTGTTGAAGGAGAGCGAGAATGTCGCCCGACCCAACAAGCTCAAAAGCGTGCCATGGACGCCTGGAGCCGAAACGTCCAGTTGTCTTAGCCTTGTAGAGATGATGTCCTAACGTCTGGGGGTTGTGATCCTAGAGAAGTTTAGACGCGACCGTATTCATGTCCGGAGGGGTGAAAGTCGCGCCGCAGACATCACACGAGGGCCGAGAACCGTCACAATAGACTGAAAAACAGGAGCTGCACACGAACGCCATCTCTTGGGGGTCGTTATGACACCAGCACCGTGCCGTGTTTGACATAGTCACGCTGCTGGCGCTAACCCATCGTGGGTCGCCAGTCTGTTTACGAAGGGTCCAGCTAGGGGAGTAGTGGAAGATTAGGAACTCGCCGAAAGCCTCATGCGGGCGTGCACTCTGCAACGCCTTAGTATTGCGGTACGGCCCGATGATCTCGGTCCAGCAGAGATGCGACCCTCCAGTGAGATGAGCCAGTTGCTGCATCACCGAGTTAGGCCGCACTTGGAGGCTGCACACGTCGACAATGGTGCCTGATTTCTGCGCGGTGAGGGCGCAGTTGAACATTGCCGTTTGCTGTGAGTACGCCGAGTCAGGCGATACATCAACGATAAGAAGCCGCGCCGACGTAAGTGCGTCCTTCCTAGAGTTGAAGCCTGCGTCATTCCTCGCCTTCTACGCTTACGAAGCAAAAACTGGGATACAGCGGTGGCCATCTGGGAATCCTCTTTGCTGGCTGCCACAGTGTTCAGTACCTTCACTGTGGCGTCCAAGGCGTCGAACGCCGCCGGTCTACCGTCGAAGACTACGACGCTATCCTTTCCACTGACTGCCATCAGTACAAACTCCTTGTCCGTCCACCCAGCGATGATCGTCCGCAGGAAGATCACAACCCCCTCCATTGCGGCGACCGGCGACACTGGAAGGACGTCCCTCTTCTCCAAAGAGTACCAGTCAACAGCGGAGCAGTCGAATATGATGCCGACCAGCTCGGACTCGTGGTGCATGAATTATGGGTTTCTGTGTGGACCTTTGGGACGAACACCCTTCCAGTGGTCGCTCTCATGCCGGTACTTTCATAATCATTCATGCAGGTAGCAACTGCCAAATGGTAATTTCCAAAGATGCCTAGTTCAAGTTCGAGTTCGAGTGCGCAGCCTCCTGCAGAGAGGAAATCCAGTGAGCCTCAGGAGAACGAGACCCCTGAACCAATCCAGAAGGACATGCCGGCTGTCCCAGTAGTAGAGGAGACCGAAGTCAAGGAGACCGAAGTCAAGGAGACCGAAGTTAAGGAGACCGAAGTCAAGGAGACCGAGGTCAAGGAGACCGAAGTCAAGGAGACCGAAGTCAAGGAGACCGAAGTTGAGGTGATCGCTGCTGACGCAACGGAGACCGAGGCGAATGAAGCTAAGGAGGACGAGCCTGAGCCTGTCTCTGAGGAGCATGAGCCCACCGTTTTGGAGCGCTATGGCCTACCTGCTCGTCTGATAAACAACAAGCAGGAGTCATTCAGCAGGGCCGACCTCGAAGCTAAGTGCGATGTGGTTGGCATCTACTTTGGGTCGCTTTCCTGCTCTGCCTGCAAGGATTTCGTGCCTCCCGCAGCAGAGCACTATGCGAAGTACAACGAGGGTATTACCAGCCACCCTAAGAAGTACGAGATCGTCTATGTCTCCTGTGACAAGACCAGTGAAGAGTTCACCGACGCAATGGCGAGCTGCCCTTGGCTCACGATTCCCCTAGAGGACGGCGACGCGAGACAGAAGGCGCTAGAGAGCTTTAGTATCGCGGGACTACCTTCTTTGATTTTGCTGGACCCGAAGACAGGAGAGGTGCTCACTGAAGAGGGAGTCATGGGCTACAACAAAGACAGGTCTGGAGAAAGGTTCCCTTGGCCTGGACTGAAGAAGAGCCTCTTTCAGAGGATGCTCCCTGTCATCATCCAACGGCTCCCTATGATCGTGATGATGCTATTCATGTTCTACCGCAACGTGACCAGCAGGCGACAGCTTAACAGCATGCAGGGCACCTCCACCACAACCATAGCGATGAACATGGTTGAAGCTGTGGTGGGGTCTGATGAGCTGTGATAGGCAAGGGGTCTCGACTGTTGTTTGATCTATGATCTGATGACAATTTTAGAATCTCAAGATGGATGAGTACTGTGAAATGGTTGTCAGAGTTCTGCGAGCACTAGAAAGCCGCAACGATTTATACAAACACTTTCGAAATAGGAATCTCGAGATATGTCCAGTGAACTAATTGTAAGAAAGAGAGTGCGATGATCACTGGAAACTTCTTAAAAGCGACGAGTCATAGAAACACTCAGTGGGGCGCCACCGCAACTTCCTTCCTCGTAAATATCTCAAGCCCCTCGTACTTCGCGTTGTCTGGCAGTAGTGTGTCTGGCATAAACACCTTGCCCTGCATATCGAAGATTGTCATGAAGGTACGCTGGACCAACGACGTCAGGTCCTCCTCAGTCTTCACCGCCAAAATCAGCTGATCGTCAGACCCTGGGAGGAATGCAAACGCAGAGAACCCTCTCTCCGGTATGGTTGGCGTTTCAATCCGCACGACGTCGATGTGGTCGAAGTCCTCCGTCGCCACCAGCATAATGTTGCTCCCTCGCCGCTGCATAACAAGGCCGGCAGCGTCTTACATTATCCAACTGCTCGTCGTAGGGCTCAGAGCTCACTCGTCGCGGCAGAAACACCCAGCGTTTCAACGTTGAAGACCACCGGGCGGATTCGTGTACAAGATAACCCGGATAGGCTGCTCCGGCAACCTCTCTTAAGCGAGTGTAGACAGGGGACCAGTCACGTCGCCGGATGTTGCCTTTGCGGTCCATTATGGCCACCCACATATTGTTGTGGTTCGTAACCTCTCCGTTGTCGACGTATTCTTTGCCGAAGGACCCGATCCAGAGAAGTCCGTCCTTCTCTGTTGCCCACTCGATTTTCTGCCCCTTCGTGCTCGTGATTCCATCGCCCTCCACCAGCACTTGCACCGGCAGCACATAGGGCTCCACAGGAGACCGAGAGTGTAAAAGCGCGAACACCATGCCGGTACGGTCGTCGAACGTGTACAGCCGCTCGCCGAACAGTGTGAGATCGGAAAGCTCCAACCCCCGGCCCGCTTCATTCATGGCCGAGTACAGTATTTCCGGCTTCCCATCATTCCGCCATTGCACGTGGTAGGCGTCGTCGGCTTGCCAAATCTCTCCTGAAAGAAGGTGGCTCTTGAAGGAGGGCTTTGCACTCTCAGTGCGAGACTTGTGGTCCAGGTCAGCAATAACCTGGAAGAAGCATTTATCAGCCGTAGTGCATGGTCGGGTGCGTTTCGAGTAACGGTAAGAGGTGTTGCGCCAAAGCGATGCCTCGTCGAAGATATCGCTTTGCTTGGAAGGCATCACGACTAGATCCCGAAGGACCCCATTCCCTCGAAGCTGCTGACCATGACCTTGCAGCGAGAAGATAGTCCACGCAGTTCCACCCGCAGCAAGTAGAATAACGAGCTTGCTGAGTTTGCTGGTGTTTTTGCAGCAAACCGTAGCACTGTAGGCGGCGCTGCTAAAAATCTTGGTGACTGCCGTCATTCAAAGTCCAAGCAAATTACCTGAAAAATGCCAATCCCTCAGTCTGTCTGTCAGCGTAGGGTTTGCATGATGATTCGTGGCGCGCAACAGGTCTGTTGGTGTCTACCACAGCACTCACCTGCCATCGAATTCGATAATAGTTTCATTACACGAACTTCCGCACGTAATCGTTGGCTGCGAACTCCATGGCTTCCACATCAACATACGCTACGGGTCGTCGGGAGCTCATCCAGTGATGGCACTCTGTGCTACCAAGCTTGTGATAGATGCGAAGGTAAGAGAGAACGCAACCAGCTGATCGACCCACCCCGGCATTACAATGCACGTAAACAACTTCGGATTCCGACCGACTCAGCAGCGCGTGCAAAATAAGCGCAGCCTGTGCCATGGTCCTCCCTCGTGCCACGGTAGATATGTCTGTGGTGGGGTACCACACCACTTTTATCCCATGCCGATCATAGGTCTCGTAGTAGGCAGCCTCGCTGCGGACGTCAAGCGAGTCCGTTTGGACGCGGATCCAGTTCTTCATCAAGTCCTCGTGCGTCTGGAAATTTAGCACTGTAGTCACTCCTTGCTCCGACCGCAGCATCGTTATATGTTCCTCCGAGAGGGGGCAGGTCCCTACAAGCACGCGGGGGAGTACTTTGTCGAAGTCCATCCCGAACGTACCGCGAACCCAACTGTAGTACCTACTGGTTATCGCGTGCTCGGTCTCCAGCTCATTCACGTGGAATCGTAGTGGTGGCGGTGAGTACACGCCCTTCACCACAGCGCCGGCGTCGTAGGGGAGCGTGAGAGCCGAGGCTGGCACGTCAGCCTGTCTGAGGTATACCCTACGGTTGTCCTTGGACAAATTCCCCTCCCATTCCACCTTTCCGTTGTCCACTTTGACGAGCTTGCATAGAAAAAACTCGACATCTGGGACGTGCACGGTAGCCGAGAAATAGGAAGGAACCATACTGCTTTTGTACTGGCTCTGTCTGGTGAGGGGCAGGCCCTTCTCTGCACGCCAGGCACCCAGTACCTCTAGTTCGCCTACCAAACGTACTTCGGTGTCCGAATCGACGCCTAGTATGGCAGAAATCTGAATTGTAGGCATTACCAATTTAAATTAGTGCATTGGGTTTCCCACACAGGGCCAAATTGGCATACGTGTCATCAGACTTCGCTCTTGACTGGAGAAGGCGAGCCCAGAGGCACACGCCAAATAGAGAGGGTCACACCCAGCAAAGCCACGGACAAAATGAAGGTTCCAAGAGTCAAAGGGCGGTAGTCAAAGTCGAAGAAGGCCTCGACATGGGGCAGCACGATATCTGACGCCATAGCAACCAGTCCCGCCACCGATGACAGGATGCCCTGTAGCACTCCAATGTTCGCGAACCCGTAGCGACAGCCAACGAATGCGGACCCGAGCCCAAACAGGAACCCAGAAACCGGAATGTAGAGCAGGCAGATGCAGTACACTGATATCGCTGAAGGCAGCAGGGCGAACGCGAATAGAAGCGTTCCCTGCGCCACCGAAACGTTCAATCCGACCTCCAGAGAGTACCTGTCGATCAGCCAGCCCATGAGCAGGGTGCCGGCTGAGGCGGCAACAGACGCGGTGTTGAACAGTGTGGCGGCGAAGTTAACGTCCTGAGCCGGGACTAAAGATGCGAATATGGGTCTGATGTTGACAGCCAGATACTTTTTCGCCCTCCAGAATAGGAAGGTGAAGATACCAGTGAAGAGAATGAACTCGGATGAGGTCGCTTGTGTGACAAATGATGAAGGCTCCTCCTTTTCCTCGGATAGCAGAGGTTTGACAATGGGGCTCCGCGAATTGATGGAGGTATGGAAAGCTTGCCACGGGACGCAGAACATGTCAACCACAGCAGCAAGCGTCAGCACCACCATATATCCGCCCACCACAACGCTAGTCACTGCTTGGGAATCCGATCCTGTGAGCACAAAACGGCGTATGATCGACTGCATGAGCACCGGAACGCCGGTGCTAACGTCACCGGCCGAGCAGAGAATCGTGACAACTTTACCTGGAGAGTTGGGAAAGAGCTGACCAATCTTCAAATGGGCACAGTACAGAAGCTGGTAAGCAATCCCCATACTAATGGCGCCGACTGCGACGGCGGAAGTGGTCTGACCGTTGGTGAGCATCATCCACCCAAAAAGGGATAGGGCGTAACCCGCCAACGAAGCCATCTTGGCTCCAATACAGTACTCCATAACGTACCCTGAAAAGGCGCCAGAAATGACTGCCGAAGATAGCGCGTAGCTGACTAGGGAACGACATTTAAAAGCGCGTTCCTCGCCAATGAAACTGGGGAGGGCTCGCGAGTTGTAGACAATTTGTATGATGGGGTCAGGGGACATGACGCAGGCAAACCCCGTCGAGAGCACCACGTAGTACACTCCGAGGAGAACGTACCGGTTGCACACGGGAGCCTGCAACTGCATTGGAAATGATAAAAGTCCGTTTATTACACGTCAGATGAGCCGGAATATTGACATGAACCAGTCTGAGGGTCCTTCCTGGGGTCATGTGAGCCATGACAGCCGTGTCGGCGCCAAGCTGGAGAAGGCACTGACGGTCTTCCGCTCACACTCCGCCACTCAATTTTTGGCGGAGGAATACCTTCTTTGCTTAGAGAGTTGTGGAACGCATTCACAATGCGTCTACATCATCATGGAGGCAGCTCGCCTCGCAGCTGCTTGTACGGTCTTCAGAACAGCTCAGAAAGGAATTGTTGACGACGACAGTATGTGGCCTGCGCTTTGCGAGGATGTGGTGCAGTTCTGTGACCAGGAGTTCAAGTCTGACTTGAGGCCGACCCAGATACGCGTCAGGGTATGGGCCACTGCACTCAAGAGCGTCTCGGTATGGACGCACCACGCCGACGACTTCTACACTCTCAAACGCCTGCGAGATCTGCTGAATCAGTCGTGTCGAAGCAAGAGCGAACGTTTGCTAGACGTCTATCACGCGCTGAAGATTTTCCAGGACTTCGTAGAGTATCTGAAGGCGAGTCCAGAAGCAAATGTAGGACTGCCGGAACGAGTGCAGTTTCTGATTACCCGGCTCCACACACGTCTGGAAACTCTGGATCACAGAACGACCTACGCCCCGGCAATTACCTGCTGGCTCCACTCCTTCCTTCCTCACCGCACAACGGTCCGAGTCGCTGTGGCAATGCAAGTGTCCCATTGCTGGGACACGACAGGATACCAGAACCAGATTCTGGGGGTTCTTGAGCAAACCCGATCTCTCGACGCGTGGATGGTGGCTAACATAATTCTGAAGCACGAGGCCGGCCAATCTAGGCGCTGCGTCTCCAAAAAGACCGCATCCTCAAGCACGTCACGTCAGTTCGGACCTGTAATCTGTGGCAACATACGGCGCTGCCGGCGAAGCATCTGACCACGAATTCAGTTGTTGGTGAACGGTTCCCAGTCCGGACACTCCTCCGACGCCGCTACTCTCGTTGGCCTTGAAGCCAGGGCCAACCCGATATTATTTTTTGACCGTCAAAGGAACTCACACCATTCCTCTTTAAACAAGATAACCGAAATGCTCGTTGCCTTCAATCCTTGGTGCCTGTTTCCTACTGCGGAGCTGCCCGAGCTGACAAGGCTGGAATGGTACAACGGTCAAAAGCACACGTGCGTCATATTTGGATGGAGTATGCCTTCTACGGATGGACCAGTATTATTTTCAAGATTGATGGATCAGTATTATTTTCAAGATTGATGGATCAAGTGGAGCTGCATGCTGGAGGCGCACTGTAATCTGAGATCAGTGATATGCGGGAGACCGGTGCCGTCGTCCACGCTCTGGCCTCTAACAATCTAATCTACGCAGCGCCGATCTCGGTTCACAACAGTTAGAGGCATCATCAACGTGCACAGTTTATTGTGACCTTGCTTCGCTGCTGGCATGCTGCGCCCTTTGCATGCTGACCTTCCTTCCGTCGGACCCTTTCGTGTAGGGTTTAATAAATCGGCCTTTGCATGCTGCGCGTGCAGTCCAGACCCAACGACGTCTTTGTAACCAGACGCAAACCGCCCATCGTGTACTTCAACCGCGTGAAGAAGCTGCTCGGAGACGGTCTCGGCGAGGTAGCAGTGCACGGCGCAGGGGCCTGCGTCAACAGTGAGAGGTTGGGGAAGTGAAGACAGCGGCCATCTTTGTGGTGCAAGACCTCGTGTGCGGTCTCCCGGCGGAGCTGGAAGTTGCCAGCGTGGAGACGTACTCAGTGCCGGTGGTGTTGGAGAATGAGACGGGATTGCAGTCGTCAATGAAGAACGGTATTCGCCTAGTCGTTGTTGCAAAGCGAAAATAGCTGTCACGTCCACAAAATATACAGTATCGGCCATCGCAAGTGAAAAGTTAGTGCAAGGCTTGAATTTATAAACATTAAAACTAGGCCTTGGACTCGGTGATCATGCTTACAATTCCAGCTCCGCGTCCTGAACCGTCTTCTGCCATACAAATCCTAATAAGATCCGCAGATTCCGGTCCGATGAGCTCACGAACGTACCTCCGCATCGCGTCTCGGTAGAATTGATTCTCTTTGTACAGACTTCCATCGATGCCGATGGTAAGCCCTCCCATTGCGGGCTGCAAATAGCCTGTGCGCTCCGATGTAGCACAGACGACCACTGCGGCCATAGCGGCGGACCGTTCAAACACGCAGTGGCAAAGTCTACGAAGCACTTGCAGGTGGAACGCGTCAAGCTCCACATCCCAGATTTCCTTGACGACCTTCTGAGCCACGATCAAGTTGCTGGACTTGTCGCCGCAGATGGCCGCAACGTGGAAGCTGCTGAGAGAGTCTCTCGTCCACGACGAAGCAGGGCAGGTACTCTGGAGAACCTTTATGAATGCACGGCGAACGACTTCGCCTAGGTACTTGCCTGCCACCATCTTCTCAAGGTGCTGCTGGCCCCGGCCAGCACTATCTGCGAAGTCTACCTCGTAGTCGATGTTACATCGCGGGAGGTCACGGTTGAAATTGCCGCTCTCAATGTTTATGATGTGACCTTGATAGCCATGCTCCTGAGCGTCGATGTCCGAGTATGAGGTGTTGAAACCTGTTCCAAGGATCATGCCGACCAAACAAGGAGATCTCGCCCGCTGATCGAAGTCGCAGGACACTTGGGTTCCGACGGTGTCGTTGACGACTGCGTTAACCACCGCAGGGACCTGATTTCGGATGAAAGCAATGTTCAACAGTTCCGCCACATCCGCACCCTCCACAGGGTCTATCGTTCCTCTGCCGGTCTCAAATCCCTTAGTCCACACAATCAGTGACGCACGGTCAATATAAGCTTGCTGACAAGGGAAGCTGAACGTGAAACCCACGTCGACTCGTTTAGAGTCCAATACCTCCCCATCAGCGTCTAGTCGCTCCTGAAGGTCTCCCTCTCGTGACATGAAGTCCTTGACGTGCCTTGCGAAGTAGTCGAACATCAGAAGAGCCGTTGCCTTGCGGTCGAGCAAACCCTTTTCGAGCGCTTCGGCGCCCGGAGCATCCAATAGGGACACGCAGCTGGATCTCACATCTACCTTGCCGTCCTTGAAGGAGCACCGAACAGCGCGGAAATTCGTACCGCCGAAGTCCACTGCGTAGCGGACACCGGCCTCGCTGCCTAAGGGGTACCCTTTCAGACAGGAGTCGAGCATTTTGAATGACATTTCTGCAGGGTCCCAGTGGCGAGGGTACTGCTCTATACCGCGCACCAGCTCATCGACGAAGGACAACTTCATTAGCCGGAGCTCGTCGATAGAGGGACTTAACGCACGGACGTACCTTTCTAAGCGGTCCTCGCGCGACTCCACCTTCCTTTCGACAATTGCGCGATGAGTGAGAAGTTCGCCAAGATCGGCCTCCGTGGGAGGGACGTAGCTGTACTCTGACGTATCGAACTTCAGGTCGTGATGAGCAACAAGACTGGTCTGCTGGTTTCCCATTTGATATTAGTTTTTGACGATTTACTATCTTGTGGGTTCGGACATCCATGAGGATTAAGCGACTCCCTTGCTGTTGCTGATCATTTCGCGAAACACCAGAAGTTCGTGACCTGTTGACTAAAAGACCTAACGCTATTTGCATGCACCTGACGATTCAATTTCTCCGTGACATGAGATTCGGGCGTCGAGTTAAAACTGGAACGCGGGCCCTCGCACGCCGTGTTTCTGGGCGGCAGACAGCGAATCGGCCCTTCTGGTTGCCGATGGAGCTGCAGCACCCAAATCTTCGGTTTGAGACAGTTCCCAGTCCACATGCATCGCCGTTGAGTCAGAGGGATGTGGACTTAGACTCAACGAGGGATTCCATCGACAAGCAGATAGAAATCCTGGAACAGATGACGGATGGAAAGGTGTCCGGAAGCACACCTGACACCGATGAAATCCTGGAACAGATGATGGGTGGAAAGGTGTCCGCAAGCACACCTGACACCGAAGTCACAGGGTGCTTCGAACACAGCGAGTCAAAGTCCAGTGCGAGACCGCCAGTGGCAGTCTCCACTCCGCGGTGTCAGCTTGAGAGGTGTCAGGATGAGCGAGAACACGAGAAAGCACTCCTGGCCCCGAAAGTCGCGGAGGGACCACGGGATTTGCGTGACTACCTCGCTGATGTGGACTGGCCGGCCATGGCATGCGTCATGATGGGCCAGTCAACTGCACCAGTGCCCATAATACTGGCCATCTTCTCAGGCATGCTGGCGTACGCGGCCCTCTGCTTCCTTTGGTACTTTCGATACCTCTGGTTTTTGCTGGTCATCTGTGCTGTCCACACAAAACTCAGGGATTGAGACATCATTGTGGATTGCTAACTGGCAGCCACAGCAGCTTCACGCGTTCCAGTCCTTTGTTGGTTGCCAGTTTCTCTTTGATGTACCAGTAACCGAACTGACTCAAGAGGGCAATATTGATTAGCTGCACTACGAGATTGTAGCCTCTCATCTTCATCGTCTTCCGATCGTAGAAAAGTGGGAGGCACATCCAGTAGACGAGAGCCACCCACCTGTTGAGGAACTCGAAGAACACCATTAGACCCAGCTGCTCTGATAGTCGACGCCCCTTTTTTGCGAAAAACATGTAGACTTGCGGCATCAGGGCGACAGCACGAAGCGCGTCCGTGTAGGAAACCACAGCCTCATCGAAAGAGGCGGACCGCAGGTACGTGCGCACGAGGAAGAACGCCGCTGCCAAGGGAAGAACAGCGACGTACAGGACCAGCCAGTAACACTGGAGCAGGAACCGACCCAGAGGGCCGCGGGGTCTGACGTGTCCCATGTGGGCCGCCTTGCGACACTCATCCATGTCTACCGCGGGGTCTCCAAGGAAGTAGAGGACGTAGTTGAGAACGTTCAAACCCCATGTATCGTACTGCTCCTCATATGACCGACGGTGGGCCAGCACGCTCCAGAGCGCCCAAACCGCCAGGGCTAGGCTGGGCAGGTCGATCAAGAGAAAGGACTGAGAGTGCCGTCGGTACCGAATGAGAAAGTACGCGTTCAGCGCTGAATAAGAAGCCGCAGGCGTCCGCACTCGCCATCATGGCTTCTGTGACAGTCATAGCCAAAATTGTCTGGATGCTGATGCCGAATACCGTGCCGTCTAACCGCACCTTCGCCATCAGCAATCCGTAAAAGCAGCAGCTCATAAAGGCGTGTACCAGTGAGAGGAGCTCAGGCACCCACCGCAGTTCTGAGAGAAGGGGTTGGTCGTCAAGCTGGTGGATTCGATCCAGCAGCGGACTTTTGATTTGGGGACCTACGTGTTCATCGAAGTAGTCTTCACGGAGCAGTTCATCGTCAACGTCGACCTCTCTGGATTCTGACGCCGCCACGCCGGCTGGGAGATCAAGTTCTGTGGACACTCCATTTGAGCTGATCGCTGTCAAAGCCAGCAACGTGAGAGCTATCCACATAATGTAAATCCGGTCACGAAGGTCAGTAAATAAATACAGTTATCATGCAAGAGCAGGGCACGACAGTACATCTCCAGTGACATTGGGCATCTTGGCGCTGGTCTGCATGACAATTCCGACGATGACGCCATAAAGACCGAGAGCGGAGGCGAAAATCTCCACGATCAGCATTTTGACGAAGAGGTCAGGGCGTTGAGCGTCTCCCAAGGCACAGCCGCTCCCTGCGATGCCTGTGCAAAGGCCGCAGAAAAGGTTGGACAGACCAACGGTAAGGCCCACGCAGAAGAAGCACCACCCGGCGTGGATGGCTTCGGCGCACTGCACCGTGCTAGGGCTGTCATTGGGAACCCAGTCTGGTAGGCCGGGATTCGCCTGCGAAAGCAGGATGCCGATAATTACGCCATAGATGGCTACTGCCTCGCAGAAAATGACGCTGACGAGGTTCTTGGAGCGGATTCTAGGAGCCTTTATCGCGGCGCCGACGATAGACGATCCTGCCACAAATATACCCCTAAATGAAGATCTTGATCGTAGCCTACCAAGCAGCACCCAACACTGAGAAACCCAGAGCAGTCGCTGTGCCAAGGGAAGCCCAGAGATGCGGGTTGACTGAGGAAATCAGCTGGCCCCAACCTGTATAAGTCTGTGATGACTAAAGGAAGCTCTCACCACCATGGTTTTTGTCGATTTTCAGTACATGATGTCAAGGGGTGTGTTATGCTTTGCGAGGGGCTACTTCGCGAGGAGACAGACGACATTCGATGCGAGGGGTGGATCTCCGGTAGTCATTTTTCGGCATTAATGCTAGATGGCGTCCCGAGACCAAGTTCTGAGTTTCGTGTCTCGAACCTCACATGGCCGCTGGTTGCTGACCGACGTGGATAAAGCGGATGACAAACGTGTCATGGCGGTCTACAGGAGGTGTTTACAGGTGCGCCCCCATGTCTTCGATCGCTATTTCGGCGACTTGTACTGTGTTTGCGTCACGAACAGTCCACCAGAAGACGTCCAACTCGTCGTGGCGTTTTTCCACGGATTTGGAGCCAGTCCGGGTGACTTCGCGAACATATTTGATCCGATTCGCGTGATGGGTCGAGCTTTTCCTATGGTGCTGATACTACCCTGTGCCCCTACAAAGATGCACCCCGAGGAGTACGGAGCTGTGGAGTTGGATGAGTTGCCAGAGTGCCGCATAGGACCCCCAGGCTCCTACAAGTGGTGGGATGTCCTAGACCCAGGCTGGTCCTGTACTCGCCCTGTCTGCGAGGCGCCTCCCTTCGACCGACCAAAGCCTGCGGATCTGGTGAAAACTTTCACGCTGAGAGACCGGCCGGAGTTCAGCCTTGGCTACAACAGCTACTGTCCGGAACCCCAAAAGAAGAGTCGAGACTTCCCGTCAGGACTGGTGCGTTGCCGACGCCTGGTGGTGGAGTGCCTCCGTGACGCCTGTTACACCTATCAGCTTCCAATGGGTCAAGTAGCAGTGGCCGGGTTTAGTCAGGGAGGCATGCTGGCGGCGGATTTGATTTTCCAGCTGGAGCCGCCTCCTCTGGCCGTAGGTCTCTTCTCCGCAGCACCAATGGCACAAGCTGACTGGCGGGCTCGAATGTTATACCGCGACGCCACGCGCGTAAAGTCAGTCCCCATCCTCCAGTACCACGGCCAGGACGATTGGGTGGTGCCCTACAAGGCCGGACTCTGGTTGAGTCGGTTCCTCCGAAGGATGGATCTCACGACGAGTTTCGTGTCGATTCCCCGTATGGAACATGAAATGGACAATCAGTTCTTCTTCGAATTCATTGGCGTCTGTGGATGGATTCTGCGCCAACGAAGGATTGCCGAGCTTCCGAACCTGCCCCGATGCGTAGAACCCGAGTCTGAATCCTCTATGGGGATGCTGGACAGGTCCGCCTTCTCGGGGTCTGTGACGCCATTAAGACAGCGCCGTAGGAAACGTCGGTGTTCTAAATTGGTGGACAGGTCTCGAAGTCGACCCAGCAGCCAACCCAGCAGCCAACCCAGCAGCCAACCCAGCAGCCAACCGAGCAGCCAACCCAACAGCCAACCCAACAGGCAACCCAACAGCCAGGACCCCAGCCAAACCACCAGCCAAGCCCCCAGCGAAGCCACAAGTGAGACGGAAACGAATCCCGCGGAGAACTTGGCTCCCAGCAGCACCCCAGCCCCCAGATCTCCCACGCGTTCTTCTGGAACCTCGCGCTCCTCAGCGGAGTTTTATTCATTCAGTGGCCGCCGCGTATGCATATTTGAGCTGAGCAACGTGCAGTACCTTAGCCTCTTCTCTCGGGACATTCTGACCGGCTACTCCAAACCCCTACCCGGTACCTTGGAGTCAGCCCCGCAGGACCAGGCACGTCTGGAGGAGATCCGTGAGACCACCGTCGTCGCCAGCAGCGTACCAGAGATCCCAGTGCGTGCCGAGTGCGTCGACGACCTGGGCTACGGCTGCTCCTATTTCTGGCTGAGTTCGTGCTTGCCGGTTGCTATTCGTGTCATTGAAAAGGTCACCAGCGACGAAACGATCACCAATCATCCGTGACCTGGATCAATTCCTTCTTTACACTGATCTCTCGTGTGTTCTCCTTCTCCTCGGATACCAGCACTGCATCAACGAACTTTTGGAACCTTTGCAGGTAGGGCCACAGACTTGTCAGCTCGACGTTCCCGGAATGGGTCATCTCATTTCGGATTCGAGGCAGCGTCGGCACCAGATCCGGATCAAAGTCTAGAGATATGGGAACGCAAATCTTTTCCGTTCGAGGGTGCACGCAGAACGGCGCTTTCAATAGATGATTCATCTCCTTGCTGACGAGTGCGTCGAGTCGAGGGTAGCTCAGGGCTAAGATGACCTCCTTGATGACTTGAGGCTGGTTTGCACTCCTCGCCGCCTGCTCAAACTGCCGCCAAAAGCCCTCACTGGACCTGTCCCACGCCGCTGCCAGGGATTTCAGTCGCTCACCAATACGTCCACCGTAGACGTCCAACACCTTCTTCTGGTATATCTCGTGCTCGAATGCGAAGAACTGCTGCGATTCTCGCAGTTCATCCCAATATTTCTCCGCTATGGTAACTGCTCGACTGCATTGCACCCCTCTCCGCGTCTTACCGAAGAAAAGGATGCCATTTCCTCTGTGGCAACCGAAGACGAGTCTTACGGCCAAATAGTGACATGTACTCCACGATTGCCGTCCGCTGATCCTTTTTGAGCACGCGTGCAGCCTGATCACAGACCCAGGCATGAATGCCTCGACGGCCAGAATACACCCACAAGATGTGCTTGAAACCGAAATCCTCTGGATGAGAGGCCCGATGACCACCCACCCCTCAGAGACGTATCCAGGATGTCCATGGCCACCTTCAAAAAAACCCAGCACTTCGCACACACTGTTTTTTCTTGGCAGCAAGTACGGACGTCGTTGTAATCGTCCATGTCAATGTCGAAGACAAGTTCCCTCTCCAGAGGGATGAAGAGCTGTGGAGAGTCATTCTTATGCGCCACGGAGATGGCGTACGACGCCCCGATGTCCATCTTCTCGGCCACTGGCGAACACCGGACTAGTTTCTGCCGCCACGCATCGCTATCTTTGAAACATTGCCATCTGACGTAGATGTCGCCGTCCAATGACAACGAAAACTCTCTCCTCGGTAAACGACTCTCCTTCCCGTAGGACAGCCAATTAGCCATAACTTCGAATGGAAACAGCCTATCATAGTAGAACGACAAGTGATGCGGATTCACCATTAATTGTCTAAAACGGATAAAACTCGCTTCAGTTTTTCTTTTAACTTCAGACTATGTTCTTCTATTTCGGCACTCGCAGTCTCAAACTTCGCGATAGAGTGCTGCGTGATAACTGCTACGGATCTCTACTTGGACTAACGCCTGCAAGTCTGTAGCATCCTGATGAATGGAGTCCGTTTCAGATAAAAAGTCACTCATGCACTTCTCGAGCGCCTCTGTCAATTTGGTGAGTAGAACTGCTTCGGACATTCTCCCGGCAATTAATTATCGGCGATGTCCTTTACAATGGATTTTACGATTCCATCCTGTTTCGTCACCACTGGTGCCTTCGGCTGTGTTTTATGCACCACTTGCAGTCGCTCGCGCATTGAGAGACTGACTTCGACCATTCGCTTCTCGACCTCGCGTTCCGTTATTAGTTTGACGCCCTTACGCAAACGACTTGCGTAATGCTTTTTGTTGCCATCTCCCTTCTGAGGGGCCCGCTTGCGCTGAGCGCATGCGTTACTGATAGTCTTTTTCTTTTTCTTTGGTTGTCCTTGGGCCATCAGGAAAAAACGAAGATTTATAGATAAACAGTACACTTGAACACGCGCCCTGGTAATATGGGCTATAGAGTGACAACTGACGTGATTCGTGAGGAACGCCTCTTTCTCCGCGATGCTGCTTGTGCGACGTACGTTCCATCGATCGTGGTGAACTTAGTGACGCGGAGACATAGCACCGGCTTTTCTCCGACTTCCATATAGTCCGTCACGGGCTCCAGGTCTACTACCATCTTTGGGTTCTTGAACGGGGTCAGCGGCAGGAAAAACGTAGTGCTGCAGTCCTTGACCAGGTCGAGATGGGTCTCGTCGATATGCGCGGAGCACACGTACGTGTCTCTCAACATCGAGTGACAATACAGGTGCAGAGATATCATCTTGCCGCTGCGCTTGGGTGGATCGTCGAACACGGAACCCCTACCGACTCTGCTCTTGGACTCGAGTGACTGGTGAGCGGTCTTTGCGTGGACACTCTTCCGTCGCTCCTGCTCCTCCACTGCAGCGCGCATATCCCAGCGGAGGTCGAACGTCTCTTGCCAAATGGGGTGCTTGTGATTTTTGGCGTACTGACTGCTGAACGTCTGTCCGTTCCACGTCATACGCACGAATGGCGACCTAGACAGCAAAGAGAACTTATTCTCCACGTTCAGGGCGGAAATAAGCTGCAAGGACATGCATGTTCTCCCAACTGGTACGGCGTTCGGTTCCGGAATAGCATACAGCGTAGCTACCTTCTTTGCTGGACGCCGCACAGGTGAGGCGGCCGGTATCGCCGACTTTGGTTCCGCTGGCATCGATTCGACTTGAACGCGCACTCGCACTGCTCCGCGGGTGTCGAGGTGCATCCAGATGTCCATGCACTTGCCTTTGCTGTCGAGGTTAAGGAGGTCGAGACGGGCAACGCCAATATGAACCTCGCCGTTACTTTGCTCATCGACAACGTGTAGGTCCAGGACTGTAGACACCTGAATGTCGCCAGAGGTCGTGAGCTGCTCGGAATGCATCCACTCTGGGTTCACACCCTTCACAGCACTAGTCTTGTACTGACGACCACACCACATGTACTGTACCCTGCACATGGGAAAGACGCCCCCAGTAGAAATGTCTCTAGTCGGCAAATCTCGTCCTCGGCAAACTGTGATCGTGACCCGCTTCCCCCCCAGCATATCGAGTCGCTCCGCCAACGACCGTGTGTTGCTGAACTGGACGTAAACAGCTTCCATCTTCTCTCGTTCGGCGGCTTGTTGTTTCTCAAATGCAGCCAGCTTGCTCGTTGGTATAGGAGTGATAGCAGCGTCGAAACCACCGTACTTCTCCATCAGTGTCAATTTTTGACGCTTCTGCTGGCGTTCCAAGAGTTTCTTACGCAGAACCAGGTCATCCACCTGCACCACGCACTGGATGAATACCTGTCCGCACTGTCCATGCCTGAACATGTACCAGTCGCCTGTCTTGGTGGAAATGCCAACGCTTTCGATAGCTAGACACGCGGAACCAACGAGAGCGCCGGCGTCCGTAAACACCGACACCACTAGCCACTCGTCTTTCGCTTCGGCCTCGTTCAGCGGAAACGAAAAGAACTCCAGCCACTCCGGTGAGTTCGTGGGTTCGGAGACGCTGGTGAGGAACTTCCTATCTCTCCAGAAGAATTTGCAAACGAAACGCGTATCGGTGCTGATTTCGGTGGCACTTGAGGCCGCTCGAGGTATGAGGTGATGCCCGCAGGTGATTTCGACGTTCAGCCGACCAATATCCTCCGGCTTACTGAGGTTGGATACATCCCCAGCACCCAGCTCTGCCTGCTCGATCACGACGTTTCCTGCTCGGAGACCCAGGGGGTCCGCGGGTTCCGCGCTGTCCTTTCTTGGCTTTGGGGACCCTACAAGGTGTAGACGTCGTTGTAGTACTTCAAAGTGCTGGTTATCGACATTTAGCATCTTGGTCCTTACCAGCACGCTGACATTTTGCTGGTTACTCTGGTCTCTCATTTCAATCCACGACTCTGCGGTCGACTCCAAGTCCCCCAGCTGCAGAGACCCTACGCACACCACATCCGCCTTACGGAATAGATGCTTTCTTAAAATCTTGAACTCCAGCGATCGACACTGCCATTCGTCTATCCAGGGCATGTCGAAGACCTCGTTCCAGACTGCCATTCCATTTCGAGGATCGAGCGTAGACGTAGAGAATTGTACGGGAGAGCCCCAAATTTCGTGTTGGGCGTCTCCAGCAGGAGGGGTAAAAAACACAAAACAAGCGCCGCAGTTGAGGCCGCGGGCCTCTAGGACGCTGATTAACAGCACCTTGGGGGTTTCCTCCGGCCTCACGCTCACAATAGTGTTGCGGCGACCACGAGAAATCAAAGCTGACATTAGTAAATTTATGCCAATTATTCTTTTCTGATGCGATATTTTCACAAATATACCCTGTTTTGGCGTTGATTTTCCCCAAGGGTGGGTGTAGCTGGCGAAAGAGCACAACGACTTGCTTTCACTCCGACCATTAATCGCGATTTTGCATATGGGTGATGAAGAAGAGGACCCGCGATGTTGGCGAGAGCGCGAGCTCGACGAGGCCTGCTCGGACATTCTGAAAGCGGAGTTCGTAGCTGTAGATTTGGAGTTCACTGGGCTGTTCATGGAATTCCAAAAGCACGCCACCGTGGAGCAGTACTACGAGTACTGCGCTGACAATGTTTGGAAATTCGCAGCAGTGCAGCTTGGAGTGTGTGCTGCGTACCGAGACCCTGCTCGTCCATCCGAGTGGATCTTATGTCCGTATAACTTCCACATATGGCCTTCGCGGCGGCGGGTGTTCTTGTCAGACTCCTCAAGCCTGTCTTACCTTGTTCAGGCGGGACTGGACTTCAATGACTGGATACGAAACGGATTCGATTGTTACCGTTTGGCTGCAATCGAACGATTCGAGAAGGAAACCTCGGCAGCGCAGAAAATCGCCCCTGTCAGCCCCAAGGCGCGCAAAAAGTCTCTGCCTGTTAACATTAGGTCACTAGGCCTCCAGCGGCTGTTCGAGTTGATAATCGAGAAGGAAAAACCGCTTGTGACACACAATGGATTACTGGACATGATGCATATCTACGACAAGTTCGTAGCGGACGTGCGGACCATCCAGACGGTGAGCTCGTTCCGAAAAGAGGTGTTGAAGCTGTTTTCAGGCGGGCTCTACGACACTAAGTACATAGCCAACCACGGCCGTACGCTGAAATTCCGTTTGAGTACGCAACAACAGTGAGGACAGGGAGGCACCGACACAGCACCAATCTAGAGCACGTCCGGTCCCACCTGCTACGGATGGACACGGCGCAGACATTCAAGCTGAGCGCAGCCCGGCAAGCTGTGATGAAGGACTACAGCCTCCTGCCTCTTGGGCCCGGACAGCTCGAGCACACCAAGGCCCATGAGGCTGGATTCGACGCTATGGCAACAGCCCAGACTTTCGCGCTGGAGCTGGAGAAGTACGTAGCACCGGGCGGTGCAATTCCGGCAGCTTGGACAGCTGACGAACACGTCACAGAAGTCGCGTTCGTTCTGGATCGTGAGGGTGGAGTGCTCTTGTCATCCAGTGTGCGTATCGCCAGGTCGATTGGACATGCGATCACAGAGCTCGGGCTCCGGTCCCGCTTCTGAGGCCTCCTATCAAAGCCCCTCAACGTACCACATGAAGAGAAACAGAGAGGACGACTCGTCGTCGCCTGCCAAAAGACCATGCCCATGACATCGAGGAGGTCGTGACAAGAGTCCGCCTGCTGATCCTTTAGAGTTCCGTGCCTGACATATCAATCAGTCTTATGGAGTCTGTCTGTTGTTGATCCTGTAGAGCTCCGTAATTTACATTCCAATGACTCATTCATTTCTGTTTCATTTCTGGACGCCTTCATTTCTGTCTGGACTCCTTCATTTCTGGACTCCTTCATTTCTGGACTCCTTCATTTCTGGTGGATTAGGGGACTATGCCAGTCGCCATCTTGCGATCTGTATCTGACAGATGTACGATCAGAGGACACTACACAAGGAGGACACTACACAAGGAGGACACCACGTCTCGGACAAAGAGTCGCTCGGCCGGCAGACGTTTCGAAGAGATAGCGGCAGGTTTCTGCAGCGCTTGATTGGTCTCTGTGGGATCGCTTCCAGAGTTAAGGTAGGGGCTGGTGTCGGTGCTTTGAGCACCTCGGAGCTTCCAAACAGGGTAGAGTTGGGCGCAGCGGAGCGGCTTTGTCCAACATAATTTCTCGTCGGGGACTTCAGCTCCTCAACATAATTTCTCGTCGGGGACTTCAGCTCCTCAACATAATCTCTCGTCGGGGACTTCAGCTCCTCAGAACTAAGGCCAAATGATATGGCCTTAGTTCTGAGGAGCTGCAGGCCAGTGGACGGCGCTTGTATAACGGGGACGCCACCCTCTGAAGGCGTCGCAGGAGGTGACGCAGAGATTCTGTCGTCAGCGGTCGTTTGAGAGAGGAAAGCAGCAATACCGCCATCTGGAGAGACAGAAGCTGCGTCATCAGGACATAGTGAAGCTGAGGGCAGCCGCTGGGTGAGAGTATCCGTGACGTCGGCAGCAGGCGATGCAGCCGGTGAGGTCGTGCTGTCGTCGCTAGGCCAATCCTCCCAAGTGATGGATTCTACAGAGTGTCTGCCTCCGGGGCTGTATGAGCCCACACTTAACGGCGTGAGCGATCCGTCAGAATGACGGAAGGCATCCACGAAGTCCAGGTCGTGCTGTCCCCAGTCCGTAGGACTATCTCGCCGGCGTTCGGCGCCGAGGTGGTCGGCAGCACGCAGCCCCTGCATTTCGTAGGGCCGCATACCAATGAGATCTGGCTGATTCGAGTGTACTCGTGGACTCGTGTAGTACTGCCGGCGGAGTCGCATGCGTCTAATCGCTCGTTCAACTCGTCGTCGGCGCTGCAGCGCCACTTGGTCCTTCGTTGGATGCCGCCTCCTCAACCGCTTTAGTTTCCGTTCTAGAGCCTTGGATTGCATTTTTTTCGTAAGCGGTCTTTTACTCCGATCGTCCACGGCAATCGCGAGGTTTCGTTCTAGAGCCCTGGATTGCATTTTTTTCGTAAGCGGTTTTTTACTCGGATCGTCCACGGCAATCGCGAGGTTTCGATCGGCCACAAGGAGGGCATTAGCATTCCTCTGGCGTTTGATTTTGCTTTGCAACCCTTTGCTCTTGCTTCGGCTCGCGCTCTGTCGAGTAACATCTGAGGGGTCCTTCATGCGCGATCCCCCGCTAGCGTCAGATTTACCTCGATCTCCTCGGGAACTGGAGCTCCACTTGGTTTCTGACTTGGAATCGAAAGACGACGTGCTTGATGTCACCATGAAGGAGAGTAGTAGTGGTGATGAATGCGATGACGGCTGAAAGAGTACACGAGTCATAACTAAATACGAGGATTACTTTCGCCTCTTTCGCACTGTGTGAGCTGCGTTCTATTCTTGTGATAATGAAACTCTCTGTGAGCTGCGTTCTATTCTTGTGATAATGAAACTCTCTGCTCCATTCTGTTCTTGTGATCATGAAAAGTTTCGTCAGGCATTCTACGCTTTCACGCGGCGTATCTGCCTTTTGACGCGGAAAATGTCAAGGCCCCCCAACATATCTTGTAGGGCGCCGTTAGTCCACCCAAACCCCCGTTGGGTGGAGTATTCCCCGCCCGATCCTAAGGTGCGTGGCTTCATAACGTCGTACTTCTCGAACATGAAACCCGTCTCCTCGAACGTACTCTTCACGTTGCGGACCCATCGCAACGCCAGCTTGTTGCCAAGAGCGCGACAGCGGTCGCTGCTTGAGGAGGTCAAGCCAAAAATCAGCATGTGGTTGAGCGGTGGCCAGTCGTTGGGCCAATCCCACTGCTCACGACTCGTGTCAGTCATCGTGGCCGGCGCGGCTATGGGCTGGTTGAGGAATCCAGTCTGTGCCAAGCTCTGCGCAAGCATCTCGTCTCGGGTTTGGGCATCAGTCGTTGCGCTGTAAGTTTTGAAGTACAGGGGGTAGTAGTTTGCGATGGACTGCACTCCCCGTTTGGGCCGTCCACTGGAGTAGATGTCCCAGTAGTGATGGGCGTTATCGTCCCAGAACAGAGTCTCTAGGGCCAGGACACGCTCTGCGAACGCCTGCTCAAAGAAGACGGCCTGCTGTGGGTCGACGTCGCGAAGGAATCGGGCAAGTGCGCGCTCGTTCGCCGCTAGGATGGTGTTTAGGTCCACGGGTACCATGTCTTCGATCTCTGGGACCATCAGCTGCGGGAAAGTGCTCAGGTCGTACCATCGGGAGCTGTGATCCCAGCCAGACTCACATATGGAACCGATGTTATTGAAGAACATCTCGTTGTAGCAGCTCCTACCTCCACGCAGCACACACCACACCTTCTCTGTGATGGTGGCATTGACACAAGCACCTACGTCCTCGACCTGTTGCCCCGAACACGCGTAGTTAGCCCAGGCGGTGACGTCTTCGACATGGCTTTCTGGCCGAGGTTGCATGGTGTCGGAACCGTACACATTGACGACGTGGCCTTTTACTACGACAGCGCGGTTTCCCATCCACCAATCGTATTCTTGAAGAAGAAGGGGCAAAATCGACTCTATGTACGCCTTGTCGCCAGTGGCGTCGAGGTACGATTCCGCCATCTGAATGAGCAATGGTGGTTGCGATCGATTCAAGTAATAAGTCCTGGTTCCGTTGGGAACTTTGCCATATTCGGAAACCAGGCTTACGAAGTTGTCGAGTTGGTCTTTTACGACCTTGTGGAGGCCTGATCTCAGAAGGCCTCGAATGACCCAGTATGTGTCCCAATAGTAAAACTCTACGAATCTGTCACCTGGAATCTGGAAGGCGTTCGGTACTGGCAGGAAGGACGACCTCGAAGGCACGAAGTTGGGTTTCATCTTGCGGCTGAGAAGGCTCCATAGCTTGTGTACCTCCTGTGAAATGCTCTGGAACTCAGGCTGTAGGTCATGTAGAAAGACAGGCCACGGGTGAGAAAGGTCCAATGGCTTTGTTTCGTGTTCAGACCCAGGCGCGTCAAAAAACTCCGTCTGGAAGGCTCGCAGCCGCTCGATAAGATCCGTCACGTCCGAAGCTGACGTTTCCTGTGCGATGAGTTTGGCTAACACACCGTGGTCTACAGGGGCAAATCTCTGTAGAAACGCCTGCTGAATCTGCTCTGGATCTCGGTTGGCAACAGAGTCCACAATCCGCTTGGAGTCGGCGTTGATTTTAGACCACTGGATCAACTCGAACAGGGCGCCAGAGGTCTGGATTCGAGCCTCCAGAACGCTAAGAGCACGAGACAACAGCAAGAACGAATGTATCCGCATGTGTGCACAGAGCGAAAGCACCAATATGGAATTCTAGGGGATTAGGTGTCAAGATAGCTTACGCGTTTCACATCAAAGGAACATCGCGTTTCACATCAAAGGAACATATCCATATCAACTTCCTAGAATTCTAGGGGATTAGGTGTCAAGATAACTTACGCGTTTCACATCAAAGGAACATATCCATATCAACTTCCTGCATGACTTCTCTGTCCAGCATGCTTTCCGGTACGTCCACATCTTCAATCAAGTCATCGTCGACGTTCACAGAAGGCTTCTTCAAGTAGGCGACTCCTCCGATACCAGCTGCGAGCGCAGCAGCAGCAGCGCCAGCCGACGCAATGGGAGTCACAAAGCCGCTTCCGCCATCGACGTCTGTGGAATCCGATGCATCTGTGTGAGTCACAGATCCCGTCGAGGTCTCCTCCCCAGAGTAGTACGATGTCGCTTGTATCTCGGTAGAGGACGAAACGACGTCCACAGGTCGGGTTACTATGGGCTGCCCTGGAGTTGAGACATCTCCAGCACTGGTAGTCTCCTCCGTAGCAGGAGTTTGAGTGGGTCT
>NW_027151310.1:0-1114 GCF_019968955.1 Porospora cf. gigantea A | reverse complement strand
GCCATTCCATATAAGAGGTTTCTGGAGGGGCCCCTACCCCACCAGAAAATGAATTTTCGACGTCCTGTGGGCCCTACAGACCTCATTTCCAGCAATTGGAGTTGATACAGACGCACCACGTGCCGCAACTTCCGATAAATCTTTGGGAATAAATGGTTCTTCTGAGTCATGCTCGTAGTCAGAGCAGGGCGTACCGTGACTCGGGACATTGCGTCGCGGAACTTCAGGGGACGCAGAAGAATCCAGAGCAATCCTGACAGCGGAGATGTCAATAAGGCCTGGCCAAATTGAAGAAGCAAGGTTTCGGATATTGTCATTCTTGGGGGCCCTGGCCTTGTGAAACTCATCTGGGTTGTTTCTGCAGGATACATCCCCATCAAGGAGTGGTTGAGCGTGGTTGACAAAGCCGACAGCAGTTTTATGTCTCTTCCGCAGAGGTTCATCTGGTCCAGTGCTAGATCTCTTTCGGCAGTCTGTTTTCGTGGTGCATAGGGAGCTGGGTGGCTTCTGAGGATTTGCAAGTGAGACTCTGAGCTTGGTGCAGGGCTCATAGTCGAAGGATATCTTATCCGGCGTTGTCGTCGTCTCCGACAAGTGGATTTCAGGAAGCCGCAGGTTTGAGGGGAACTGACTGTCAGCTCCTCTTGGCAGAGGTGAACGTCGGAAGTTGATCGGATTCAGGGCCGGTGGAAGTGCGAGATAAAGAGCCGGTGTCGTCTTCCAAATCTCACAGCGCTGTATGCCTCGCTCGGATGGTTTCGCATAGAGACAGGTCTCAGTCCAGCAGACAAGGGCCAGGTTGCAGGGTTTGACATCTATTCGAGAAATCGTAGGGTAGCAACAGCTTGGGCACTGTAAAATAAGTATGGTGGCATCCTTGAAGAGTGCCGCTAGAGTGGCGACAACTCTGAAGGTGTTCTCGTACATCTTCGTTTGGGTGAGTTTGCGGGTCAGAAACCCAAAGAAGATGGACACTTGCTTCTCGGGGCCATCCTTGTATGGAGGTGTCCAATTAGCATCGGTTGGGCAGGGGAGCATACTAATGATAACAAGAAAAACACGATGGAGTCTAATGACATATGTAAGGGATTGGAACTGTTTTCTAAACCACCCC
>NW_027151309.1:0-1116 GCF_019968955.1 Porospora cf. gigantea A | reverse complement strand
TGCTTATTGGAGCTCTGACCTCCCTTCTACAGTGTGCGAGGATCGCTAGTTCACCAACTAGGATCGCTAGTTCACCAACCAGTTAGAAACGTCGCTTCTCGAGAAGAATCTTCACAGCTACTCGGGCAAAAAAATCTCATACGTGCTACTCTCCAGATGACTTCTGGATAGCACCAGAATTACTACCAAGGCACGTCTTCACACGTCAAGCATGATACGTTGTATCCACAAGTCTTCCAGAAATGATCCAACAACTGTTTCAACAACTGTCGCTGTGCTGCGACTTTTCCACAAATGTTGTGATTAGCTCTGCGTGGTGTTTCTATAGTATGGATAGTTTCTAGTTACTGCGACACAGATTCCTGTCTCGTCTCTCGTCGCCTAATTCTATGGCCGACCCGTAATCCAGAAAAAGCAAAAAAACAAGAAAACAAAAAGCATGGCCATCTCCGGATTCTTGGTTCTCTCTGCCGCTCCGAGCACTATGTCGTCAATGAAGCAGACTCGGCAGGGATCCAAAGCAAAACTCGATATCCTTGCGACGATCAAGGGGTTCTCGCCTTCGGGCAATGTGGAGATTGATTTCGTCGATGAGGTCTCTGACTGGGGCGCAGTGTACGCGTTATTATTTTTTAACGCTGTGGTGCCCCGGTCCCCAAACCTCAAGAGGACATTGTTTGTCCGCCAGTGACGTCAGCACTCTACGTCAGACCTCCTCCTGGGGGCGTAGCCCCCATTAGTGCTGGCGTCGTTGACCTGGAAGCTCCGCAGATCCTGCGTAGACACCACTCGGGACTGGTCTTCACCCAGTACTTGGATCTTGGCCTGCTGTCCGTAGATCTCAAGGATCTTCGCTGGCCTTGTCCACCTTGGTGCCAGCTTCCCTCCCCACATTCCTCGCTCCAATTTCGCTTGGCCTGGCCGCAGCAAGCACAAGACCCAGTCTCCCTTGCCCCTCGGTGGACTTTGCAGTCTCACCCGGGTAGCTGCTTCCTTCTCTGCTTTGGCCAGGTCTACTTGGCGTAATTCAATTCGCAAGCGCCTCAGGGCCTTCAGCCTTGCTTGGTTCTCCACGAACCGTGTGCGGTAGTCACTGTCTGCCGGCAGGGCAATCTC
>NW_027151308.1:0-1116 GCF_019968955.1 Porospora cf. gigantea A | reverse complement strand
CCGGTTTCATCAGGCCCCACTTCCGAGGGCTCCAGGGTTGGAGATGGCTTTGCCATGAGCTTGACTCCTGGTTTGATGCCGGGTTTGGCCGTTGCTTTTGGTCCGGTTTCATCAGGCCCCACTTCCGAGGGCTCCAGGGTTGGAGATGGCTTTGCCATGAGCTTGACTCCTGGTTTGATGCCGGGTTTGGCCGTTGCTTTTGGGCCGGTTTCATCAGGCCCCACTTCCGAGGGCTCCAGGGTTGGAGATGGCTTTGCCATCGGCTTCACTGCTGGTTTGATGCTGGGTTTGGCTGTTGCTTTTGGTCCGGTTTCATCAGGTCCCACTTACGAGGGCTCCAGGGTTGGAGATGGCTTTGCCATGGGCTTGACTCCTGGTTTGATGCCGGGTTTGGCCGTTGCTTTTGGTCCGGTTTCATCAGGTCCCACTTTCGAGGGCTCCAGGGTTGGAGATGGCTTTGCCATGGGCTTGACTCCTGGTTTGATGCCGGGTTTGGCTGTTTCTTTTGGTCCGGTTTCATCAGGTCCCACTTCCGAGGGCTTCAGGGTTGGAGATGGCTTTGCCATCGGCTTCACTGCTGGTTTGATGCTGGGTTTGGCTGTTGCTTTTGGTCCGGTTTCATCAGGTCCCACTTTCGAGGGCTCCAGGGTTGGAGATGGCTTTGCCATGGGCTTGACTCCTGGTTTGATGCCGGGTTTGGCCGTTGCTTTTGGTCCGGTTTCATCAGGTCCCACTTTCGAGGGCTCCAGGGTTGGAGATGGCTTTGCCATGGGCTTGACTCCTGGTTTGATGCCGGGTTTGGCCGTTGCTTTTGGTCCGGTTTCGTCAGCCCCCACTTCCGAGGGCTCCAGGGTTGGAGATGGCTTTGCCATGGGCTTGACTCCTGGTTTGATGCCGGGTTTGGCCGTTGCTTTTGGTCCGGTTTCGTCAGCCCCCACTTCCGAGGGCTCCAGGGTTGGAGATGGCTTTGCCATGGGCTTGACTGCTGGTTTGATGCCGGGTTTGGCTGTTGCTTTTGGTCCGGTTTCATCAGGTCCCACTTCCGAGGGCTTCAGGGTTGGAGATGGCTTTGCCATCGGCTTCACTGCTGGTTTGATGCTGGGTTTGGCTGTTGCT
>NW_027151307.1:0-1117 GCF_019968955.1 Porospora cf. gigantea A | reverse complement strand
TACGCCACACTGACGAATTTTTACACGCTTACGCTTACGCATGGTGGCGGAAAACCAGCTAATTTCAAAACGCTTATATACCACTCGGCTTGCTCCGTCTACGACGCCGAACGACGAAATTTTACTGTGTGCACAACTTGTGTGCACTAAATTCCGGAAAATTACATAATGACTAGATTCTGTTTTACGGATCAAGATACATCGGAGGCGCACATCAAGCTAATCGTTACCCCACGCCACTTCGAAGCTCAGTCGAGTCTAGCGGGTCTGCCGTAGACTGAGCGAGAAAAATTCACATAATCCATCATTTGGGCTCTTGCACGTTTTGGAGCACGTTTCGCAGCGCGACGACTCTCCAAGCACCTCATCAAGAAAGCAACCAAACGATACACCCCCAGCGGACAAGTCAAGTACGCCTTCAAAACTCAGAAACGCCTTCTCAAAACTATGCGACGCTACGCTACACGTCGGGGTACTCGCCGTACTGGTCGTCGTGAAACAGCGCCATCTACAGGAAAGAAGCATCTACAAGGATTCATTAACGCGCATGGACTGAAATTCGCTACGCTGAAGTCCAAACTACCTAAGGCTCACATTGAACGCGCGAAAGGTACAGATCAAGACAGTAAGACATACTGCTCAAAGGAAGGAAAAGTCCTATATGAAGTCGGTGAACCGTCCTCCCAAGGCAAGAGAAACGACCTCGAAACGGTCTACACCGATATCGAATCTGGGATGTCTTGGCAAAGCCTGGTCTGCAAACACCGTTCTACAGTATTCCGATACGAACGTATCGTAAGGTCTATGATGGTACATACGCGACGAGTAGAAGTCGAGGAAGAAGAATACGTAACGCCCAAGGAGGTCTGCATTTTCTTTGGGAATACTGGGACAGGTAAAACCACGGCGGCAAGAGCTGAAGCGACTGGTGCTATATACCAGGTGTTCAACCCCCGCTGGTGGGATGGCTACGAGGATGGTCATCACGCCACTGTACTGTTCGATGAGTTCTGTGGCACACAGCCTATTGAAGACATACTTCAACTGACGGACAGATGGCCAGTAACAAGAAAACGCGATGGAGTCTAACGACATATAGGGATTGGAACTGTTTTCT
>NW_027151306.1:0-7484 GCF_019968955.1 Porospora cf. gigantea A | reverse complement strand
TTTTTCACTTGGCGACTCGCCTTTTTCACTTGGCGACTCGCCTTTTTCACTTGGCGACTCGCCTTTTTCACTTGGCGACTCGCCTTTTTCACTTGGCGACTCGCCTTTTTCACTTGGCGACTCATTTTCACTTGAGAGCCTGCTATTCTCGGCACCGCAACGATTTGTACATCGGGGTGCTTTGGGGGGGCTGACAGAACACGGCACCGCAACCACTCCTTGGGCGAGAAGCTCCGCATCGTATAGAATCCTAACAGGAGGCCCTTCGGTGCTTGGTCTTCTCCGATCTCGTAGACGGATGTTGTATGATAAACGCGCGAATGGAACGTAAACGGGCTGGTCCGATCGCGCGTGCCACGGACGCTGTGGGACCTGCGAATCAAGCGCTTCAGGCCGCCGACTAAACAGAACCATGTCTGGCTAACAGTGCACTCCATTAACCCACGACGAAAGCCCCGTGAAGTCAGTTCAACCATCAGCTGCTGAAGTCGACTGCGACTCCTGCCATTTTCGAGGGCAGCTCCCACACGAACCTCCACCCAGTCTGCATCGTCTGGCTTGTGAATTCTGCTGGCGAGACGAGAAATTCGACCGAGTGAGTTGCAACTAACGGTTCCGATCCTGGTACGTCCAGTATGTCCGTGGGAAACGAAATGAGTGCTGTTCGAGCCCCTCGATTCCTGCCTCCACGTTACGTATAGCTGGTTGGGCCTGCACGGAAGCCACGGGAGTGACTCCTCCAGGAAACGCCCCGAGTCGAGGAAATTTTCAAGGAACGGGGGGAATGAAGTCTTACTCGGCCATTGGAACCCCGGTAGCAGCCGGTCCAGGTGATGATTATCCATCTCGCACAGACACGACAGTCGACTGCTCCGATTCAGCATATTCATGGCAACGAGCAGCCTTGTGAGCAGCAAACTCAAGGGGCAGCGGTGAATGAATTCAAACCAACGGTCAGCATCCTCCCACAGGGACACTGTTAGTGATTCAATCCAACCCACAACTGACGGCTCGGGACAGTGATGGTCGATTGCCAACAAGAGTTCAGGACACAGGAAAGTGGCAGCTAGTCTGAATGCCCGAGCCAGTCCGGTCACGTGGGCGGATCTGGGGAAGACACTCCTCATGAGTGTCTGCAACGAGGAGCACGACGTGAGACCCCGATCCACCAGCAGACCGCTAATGTCGACCAGAGCGGGAATGTAACAGTACCCGTCCTCCAATATGTTGTTGAGTTGACCCAACACCAGCCGTTGCTTCAGCGGGGACTGTACGTTAGCCATAACGACACCTACATTGTGGAGGGCGCGATCCACGTCAGCTTTCATGAATTACCCTGTCACAGGAATTATTTCCTGTCAGACGACTTCACCTTGACTATCTTGAGTTGCCTGACGCCTTCCTGCAGAATGTGCGACACAACTCCGTCAATTGGATTGGGATTAGGTTTAAAGGCGGAGATCTCGGGGTCGTACAACTTGCTGACTCTGGCTAAACCTAACAACTCATCCAGCGTCAGTTGTTTGACGTCATCTTCGGAGTTATCCCACACGTGAGGCCACTCTATGCTTGTGCGCTGGTAATATTGTACATCTGGAGTTTCCTTGGAGTGTGCATCCAGAAATCGAATAACATGGGATGCTACTTCCGAATCAATGTCCTTCAGATTGATCTTGCCAGTGGTAACGTACGGCACTACGAACTTTGCAAGCTTCTTGAGCCAGTCATCTCGATCGGTTTCAGCTTGCAGCGCAACGCGGCGCAAATCGTCCTTATACCGCTTGCGAGAGGCCTCCGGCAGATAGAGGAAGGACGTCAGAATGCGTACTTTCTTGCTAGTTGCGCACTGGCTGAAGCGGTCCACAACTTTGCTCATGACGGCGTCGTTCAGCATCTTAGCAGCTACCCCGGAGCTCCAGTGCGCTTTCAGCGCGTTGAGGTACTCGTGGTACATCTGAGTGTCTTCATCCACGAAGTCGTCGTTCATCTCTGAATAGTGTTGTACCCCAGCGCTAAATAGCTGTTATTGGTGTAGATCAAAGAGTAACCTACCAGCCGCCTCATTTGCTGTTGATTATTATCGTTCAATGGCTGATGTGTACGTGTTGATTGAAACTGGGAGAACGACATGAAACCTAGTTCGTTTCTTGTTAAGCCGTCAGAAGGCGAATAAGCTCTCACCCAAGCCTTGACTGCACTTTGATTCAGGCTTATATTGTCGGAATACAGCAAATCAAGATGCTTCGAAGGTCCACCTACCAGCTTGCCATCTGGAGAGGTCATCCACAAGCCGTGCACGTGAGCGTGGTTCTAGGCCTAGCGGGGCTCTACTACTTCGGAGACGGCACTGTAGACGGCCTTCTGCTCGCTATTCTCGGGGTTTTGCCCGGTGTACTCCTCATGATCGCTCTGAGGGAACCAGTGATGAAAGCGCTGTCAAGCGACCTCTACTTGGAAATGTTTTGGACCGGCTGTTTCGTCTCCGTATTCGTGGCCATCGTCTTGGAGGTCATGTTTCATGGAGTTACCCTCCCCTTATGGATATGTGGCCTTGATTCTGAGGGTACGTCACAGTGCTCAGTGGTCCTGGCCGTCACCATTGTCGTCGCAGTGGGCGCTGTTGAGGAGTTCGCCAAACTGCTGGCGGTTGGTAGACTGGCCACTAGAGAAAAGAGAGTACCGCTCACATGGCCAGTGGTGTGGCGATTTGTAGACACGGAGGCTGGAATGATGTTGTGTGGTGTCGCTGCTGGGTCCGGTTTCGCCACGTTGGAGAACCTTCGATACATTCGATCATCAGCAGTGGATAGCTTCGACTCGGGCCTCGCGACCTCTCTCCTCAGGGCCTGCGTCGCAGTTCCTTTCCACGTGGTCTTGACAGGCTTCGCAAGCGGTATCTGTGCGGAAGGCTTGTTCAACAGCGGCAACGTCAGCGTCGGTATGTGGTCGCCGACCTTTTTACACAGGACGAATCGTGATCGCACTAGCTTGGCCATCGCTTCTTCACGGTTTATTTGACGCAGGCCTGATGATCAGTCCAGTCTACCTGCCTTCGCAGACTGACTGGTCATCTATACTGAGGCCCTGGCCACGCACTACTAGCAATTTCAACGCCAACGGCCTCCTTGTCATGTCTCTCTGCTCATATTTAGCAGCGCTGCTTTCGTTCACCGTTTTATATCGAGGAGCTGTAGGGAGATTCGCAGCTCAAGAAGCGATCGTCAGCCACCGACGAGAGCTCATTGAGAGGAACGTGAACGAGTGGATCAACAGACGCGAGGGCCTCTTGTCACCAGATATCGAGCGTGATTAGGTCCTGAAAGGAAGAAATACCGGCATCATAACCATTGCAACAGTACTGACGAGCTTCATTAAAACGTGCACGGAGGGTCCAGCGGTATCCTTGCACGGATCTCCTACCGTGTCACCCACGACGGCTGCTTTATGGGCAGAGCTATTCTTGCCGCCGAAAGCGCCAGTTTCGATGTACTTCTTAGCATTATCCCAAGCACCTCCTGCGTTGTTCAGAAAGAGAGCCATGAGAATCCCAGTAATAGTGCAGGAAATGAGGAAGCCACCCATCACCTCCACAGACATTAGGGGAACGTCGCGACACCATCCAATCCACTTGAAAAGAAGTCCAACGAACACAGGAGTCAGTGCTGCCAGCAGGCCTGGTTTGACCATCTCCTTGAGAGCAGCGCGACTAGAGATGGCCACACAGGCATGATAGTCAGGCTTCTTACTGAACGTCATGATCTCGGGGTTGTCTCGGAACTGACGCCTCACTTCCTTGACCACCTCTTCTGCTGCGCCGCCTACGGCCGCCATAGACCACGCGCAGAAGAGGAACACCAGGCCACTGCCTAGCAGCGCCCCAGCGAAAACTTCAGGCGATGCGATATTGATGGTGTGCAGCTGCAACCCGCTGTGGGTTTGCACCTCGTCCATGAACGCAGAAAACATCAGAAACGCAGCCAAACTAGCGCTGCCGACGGAGAACCCCTTGGTGTTGGCCTTGGTGACGTTGCCTACGGCATCAAGTCGGTCCGTCACGTCCCGAACCTGCTGTGGCTGCATGGACATTTCCACGATTCCGCCGGCATTGTCGGCGATGGGGCCCAGTGACGACATTGAGAGGACAAACACCGCGTTCGAGAGCATTCCCATAGTCGCCACGGCTATACCAAATAGGCCTGCAGTGGACGATGTAGTATTGAGCCCGGAGCTAGCGCCTAGATAGTACGACGCCAGAACTGTACAGACAATCATAACAACTGGAATGGATGTACTTTCCAGACCAAGCGCCAGGCCAGATATGATGTTCGTTGCCGGTCCTGTCACAGACGACTTCGCCAACGCTTGAACATGCGAGTATTTGTAATCGGTATACGCCTGGGTGACGACCACAAAACCAACCGAGAGACACATCCCCAAAAAACCGCACATGGCAAACTTCAGCCAGGCTGTGGGAGCATGTTCCACGTGCAGCAGCCAACGACACACAATTCCAAAGCCGAGGGCAGACCAAAAGATGGTGAAGAGGTAGCCCTTCATCAGAACTCGCATAGGGTCATGCGCGCCTCCAGAGCGGGAGGCCATGACAGGCATTCCTTTAGTGGTGCGCACTGTAAGTATTCCCACGCTGGACGCGACCAGATCGACGCAGTGCACAGCCAATGGAAAGACCACGTAGCCATATTTCTCCTTCATGGTGGTATTCTCATTCAAAACGGAGCAGCCCAGAATCATAGCAGAAAGGATTTCCGTCACAATGGACTCGAAGAGGTCAGCGCACTGACCGGCACAGTCGCCTACGTTGTCTCCCACAAGGTCGGCGATCACGGCGGGGTTGCGAGGGTCGTCTTCGGGAATTTCGCTTTCGATTTTCCCCACAAGGTCGGCTCCTATGTCTGCGGCTTTGGTGAAGATGCCTCCTCCAAGTTGGGCAAACATAGCAACCAGAGATGCTCCAAAGCCAAACCCAGTCAGCAACGACGGCAGGGTAGTGAAGGGAACCTCAGGCCACAGGAAATGTGACGCAGAGAGCGCCCCTGCCAAGCCGAAAACCGCCATCGAAACGTTGATGATGGAGGAGAAGGCTCCTCCTCGAAAGCACAACTGAAGAGCTTGGTTGTAGCAGCGCCCGGCAGCAGAGGCCACGCGAACATTGGCTCGCACTGAGACCCACATTCCACTGTACCCTGCCAGCGCCGAACAAACTGCACCCGCACAGAATGAAAAGGCGGGAAGAAACGCCGCTCCGAATTGGCCCATACCAACGACGGGAGATCCCGAGACGGCGAAGACCACGAAGAGCGAAGCGCCCACAGCCGCCGCGATGTGCAGAATGGTGCCGTACTGCACAGCTAGGAAGCTTTCGGATCCCTCCCTGATGGCCTCAGCAACGACATTCATTTGCGCGGTGCCAGTGTCGAACCGTAGAATCCAAGCGAGTAGCCACCAGGAAAGTGCCATAGAGACCGATGCGACCACCAGCGCCATGAACAATACGGAAACGTGTCCAGCGAAGGCGACCCATGTCAGGAAAAGCACTGCCAACGCGGAAGCGAGAAACATACCCACGGACGCAGCCCTAAATTTCCGCGGTAGGCGATTGTACCGAGAGGTGGACATCTCCAACATCATCAGGCCTCGCATGGCAGGGGACCGCCCTGAAGAGGATGGGGTATCGTCCCGACTGCTACGCCGCCGCAACTGAGGGAGAGACATGTGAGCGTCTGTTGCCTCTGTCATCAAAAGTGCAGGTTTTCAATTGTCAGCGTCTGCAAACGGCTCCGCATGCCATCTACGGTTCGGTCATTCAAAGACATTGAACCGGCCGTCAAATATATACTCCAAGCGTCCATCCGGCAAGCGGGCATCGAGGCCCAAAGCATAGAGCTCGTTGCCCAACGCGAGCTGAGTAGTACGCTGTGCCGAAAGCTAATCCTGAAGCTAAACAAGCTGTCCTCCTCTTTTAAATGGGGTGTGCACGTCACCATCCTCGACTCCCACTGCAGCGACGCTATCCAGACCTCCGTTTACTCATTGAACCCCCTCACCGACGGCGAGTGTACTGAATCGAAGACGGTGGGATCGTTGAAGCTAGTTCTGCACATCGTTGGTATTCGCAGAGGAATGGATAGCAGAGGTGTAATCTTATGAACTCAGAATGATACAAGTCTCGCTAACCGCCATACCCGGCCGTCCATCGCAAAGGCTTCCTTAAGCATTGGAAGTCCAGACAACACCTCCGCACGGAACGACCGCCGGAGTTTCTTGTCTAGCTTGTCAATGGTGGCGACGACCTCCACCAAACGGGAGACGAAGCTCACTCGGAGCTCTTTCACTCTCACAGGCAGCACGCTAAAGAGTTCCTTGTCCTGGCTCGGAACGAGCTTCAAAGTTATCCTTTCCGGTGTCAAATCTGACAGCTGAAACACTGCACCAGCCTTCAGAAGCTCCATATCCTGGAGCACTGCCTCGGACACCTCCGTCAGGTTGCTACCACCAAATCGGTTGCACAGGTTGTTAAACTGCTTGTCGTCTTCCACGAAGGCCAACCGACGTTCGACTTGCTCCAGAGTCCTCCCCAAGACTGCGAGGCCCGGCCGTAACTGCGCGACCTCAGACTCTATTTCGTGAACAGCTTGTTGGCCAGCCTCGATGGCAATACGCAGGTTGTCCAGCTCCTCTGACGGCGGAAACTGCAGAGTGCTCTCGGCCGACGTGGTGAGAACGGCGTCAACGCCCAGTCGCTCCCGCACCTGGCTGTACTTCACAGACCGCTCACGCGCTTGCTCCACCAGCGAGTTGACAATCTCTGTGAAGCTGTCCCCGAACTGATCTTCCTCCTCTTCATCGGTATCCTCATGGCGTAGCCTTTTTGCTTCCATAGAAAGCTCGTCCAGCAGGTCGGCTCCTCTCGTCACGACTCGGGGAAAGTCGGCCAGTCTGATATCGTACATGCTCGTCGTTCGATCCCGCTGCTTCAGATGTCTCTTAAGTCGCTGCATGCGTCTTTTGCGGCTCTCTCACCTTGGTGCCCTCGAACGTCTTATCAGGAGCAGAGCAATCTGACAGCGTTATGCTGTCTGTATCCAGTGTAGAGAATACCCTAGTGGTTGACACACTCGTTTCTCACTCTAAACATTCTTCTAACGTGCTACAGGCGGGCATTTCTATTCTTTTTTCCGGACTTCACTTTTTCCGGTGCATGAAATGGTTCAAGAAGGCTTCCTCGGTATCGCTTTCCGAGTTGTAGTCACGAGAGCTGCTTTCACAAGAACTGCACACTTCGTCAACACACCTTGTGGCCATTTGCGATCCTGAACTGAGCAGTTGCCGAAATTCTGACGAGTGGTAGCTTTCAGCGTCTGATGTGTCGAACGTCAACATCTCATTCTCAAACTCGACCGAGATCGTAAGGGGAGCTGTATCTATAGGATCCGACTTGTCGCTGGCATCGGCCTCGCTAGACT
>NW_027151305.1:0-7495 GCF_019968955.1 Porospora cf. gigantea A | reverse complement strand
AGCGCATCAAAGAGATTGAGGCCGAGATGGCCCGAACCCAGAAGAACAAGGCTACTGAGTACCATTTGGGTCAGCTGAAAGCGAAACTGGCCAAACTCCGCAGTCAATTGTTAGAAGGGCCAACAGCTGGAGGCGGAGGAGGAAAAGGTGATGGGTTCGATGTGGGACGCTATGGTGATGCTCGAGTGGCTTTGATAGGCTTTCCCTCAGTGGGGAAGTCGACTCTCTTGACAAGCATGACTGGTGTAAACAGCGAAGTCGGAGCCTATGACTTCACTACGCTGACTTGCGTTCCCGGCGTCTACACGTTTAACGACACTAAGGTCCAGCTGCTGGACTTGCCCGGAATCATTGAGGGCGCTGCTGATGGTCGTGGTAGAGGTCGCCAGGTCATCTCCACAGCGAAATCCAGCGATGTGATCCTCATGGTGCTGGACGCCACAAAAGATGATGTTCAACGACGGTTACTGGAGAAAGAACTGCATTCTGTGGGCATTCGGCTCAATCGGGAGCCCCCGCGCCTGTCAATTCAAAAGAAGAAGACCGGCGGTGTCACTGTGGGATCAAACTGTACGCTTACGAAGCTGAACGACAAGATGATTTGCACGCTGCTCAAGGAGTACAAAATCCATAATGCAGATGTGACAATCTTCGAGGACTGCAGTGTGGACGACTTCATCGATGGCATCGAGGGAAATCGCAAGTACGTGAAGTGCATTTACGCCTACAACAAGATCGACATGCTCACGGCAAAGCAAGTAGACACGTTGGCCCGCCGCGACAACCATGTCGTCATCTCCAGCTCGTTGAACTGGAACATTGACACACTGAAGCAGAGACTATGGGACAATCTCGAATTGGTCAGAGTATACACCAAGAAGAGAGGCCAGTACCCTGACTTCGACGACCCCATCATTCTGACGCCACAAAGGGGTGGATCATCAGTGGAGAACGCTGTGCGCCATGTCCACAAGGATCTGCTGAAAGATTTCAAGTCGGGCTTCGTGTGGGGCACTAGCGTACGATATATCCCGATGCAAGTGGGTCTGAATCATGTTTTGGCCGATGAGGACGTGCTGCAGGTGATGAAAAAGTAATGTAGAGCAGAGAAAATGTCAAGATCACCTCATGCGTGATCATAATTTATGTGGGGCTCGATGCAATGACGTCAGACGGACTATATTTTCGTCATAAACCACGATTTCAGAATGCCATCAAAGCATGCGTCTCGACAATCGAGAGGGCAGCGTGGCGAGTGAGTGGCCATCGACCGTGACACAGACTAACCCCACCTACGTCATTTTCCCAAGCCGACGACTCATCCTGCCATTCACCGCGCCACCATAAGAGTAAGCGACGGGAGGTCCGCAAGAGCCTCATCATCACTCCGTCTAACCGCTCGATGGCCACTCCCTTATTCGCCGGAGTGCAGCAATCCAATGCGCAAGCAAATGCGATGGTCGAGCATGACAATGGGTTCATGGCAAGAATTTTTCAAGACCGACACTCTGGCAAGCTTCCCGCGGTGGGTGCCTCGTCGCCGCCACAGCTCTCTGCGACTACAGTCCATATCCAGGATGAGGCCCTACAACGGAGGGTTGAGCATCTGAGGAACCCCTGTATTGACGCCAGAGACCAGGTCGTTCGGGAACTTTGTTCGGAAATCGAGGGACAGAACTGCGGACTAGCAGTTGGGGACGTCTCCGGGCTAGGTTCGGAACTCGACGGCAACCTTCGCCAAGAGATCCGGGACCCGACTTTCGCCCTTGAGAGGCTGCCTGCCACGCAAACAGCGCTGGTGAAGAATGTTGACCAGGCTGCGAAGCAGTATGGGAAGAACAGCCGCCAGCATGTCGACGCATTTTCAGTTGCAGTGGACGTGGGAGCCTCCAAGTATGCTTGCCTCGACGGCGCGTACGACTTGCCAGTGGACAAGCTAAAGAGGTCTCTACCGTTGAGTGACGTCGAAAGCGGACTGCTCGAGTTGGTGGTGTCTGAAACTATTGCAGGCAATGTGCCTGTGTCCAGTCCGCCATTATTGAAGCTTCATTGCCTAGAAATGATGAACCGCGCTTTGACTACCCCTGAGTCCGCTGCTGGAGCTCTCGAGGTTGTCGAACGAAACAACGTACACGTGCTCGTCGATGAGGTGCTTGGTCACGGGGACGAAGAGAAGCCTGAGGTAACAGCAGCGGCAACCGAATTTGCGCTGCTTCTGCAGAACTCTAGTCAGGGTAAACGTCTGGCCCAGACCACCTCGAACATATGTGAAATGACCACCGCCACCGCGCCAATCCCGAGTGTTGTGAACGTAATGCGACGGAACCCCCGCAGGCAGACGGACGCGACGGATGTCGCGACGCTGTCGTCGGAGGTGTCCTCCTTGCAGCAGCTGTTCCAACGCATTGCCAACGCCTGCTCGAAGCCGAGCACCTCCTCTGCAGAGAAGGTCAAGTTGTTGGCCACCGGCTGCAGAACGGTGAACGACCTGGTCCAGAAGCAGAAGGCCACCTTGCTGATACAAGCCGAGGTGAACCAACTGACTTTGGAGATCGTCAAGGTCAACCGTGATGACCCTCAGATTCAAGGTCACTGCTTCGAGATTCTAGCCGAATGTGCTAATGTGTCGCCGGCAGCACGCGTTTGGGTGATGGACAACTGCCTCACCGCAGTAGACCCCTCGATTCTGGCGGAGAACGAGAAGGCGGCGGACTCGTACGTTGAGATCGTTGAGGACCTATGCATGCTCAATGTGCTTCAAAGGTCCACTGTTGATCTTAAAGAAGTCGAGAGTAACCTTAACACGCTGAAGACCGCTGAGTTCGCTGATGAAGCTGGGCTGGACTTGACGGAAAGGATAGACCACGTACTTTCGCAGTTGAACCGTACCGAGGGAAAGATGACGCTCAAGGATGTTTACGGTCTTCTCGTGGTTAAGAACCAATCCCAAGCGTCTATTCTTGTCAGCAGCGTCAAAAGTGTTAGACGCCTTCTGGAGTACTGCATTCAGACTATGGACGGCTACACGAAGATGGAGTTGGACGCCTTGGATTCGTATGGCACTGACTACATGTACGGATGCATGTGCTACCAACTGCTTGCCGAAGCGCCAGAGAATCAAAGAGTCCTGATTGCCAGGAATATCCACGTGCAACTGACGACGTGCCTACAAAGGCAGCACAACGAGCAGATCGTACAGCATGCGGTAATCACCTTGGTGGACCTCCTGCAGAAAACTGAAGATGGTAGTATGGTGGCAGCCCTACTTGCTAACCACGAGCTTCCTACCCTACTGACGTCTGTTCTGCGGCGAGGCCGCCAGTACACGGAGATGGATACCTTTGATGAGATAGAGGATATGGTTGTTCCACGCGTGACCCTCGTGAAGTTGCTGGCTCGTGACCGTGGTGTATTTCAAGGAACGAACGTCTTGGAGCAACTACTGAAGACCTGGGAGCTGTACGACGAGTATTGGTACGGCCGTGCACCGAGAATTAACACGGTGGAGGATCTAAACAAGCTTTCATCCAAGCAACGAAATGCAGTCCGCAAGGAGAAAATGAAGAAGCGTAAGTCTATACTTCCTAGAGGCCTCATGTTCAAGAAGGCCAACATCGAGAAGGACGACGTCCCTAGCCCAACACATACTGCTAACATATCTCCGCTGGAGCGGCGCAAATCCGTCGTCGCTGCCGTCGCTCTCGAGCAGGTGGAGCACGGGAACGTGACGAAGAAGGATGCCTCCAGATTGGTCCGTCGCGCATCGATGGCCAGTATCAACCAGCCGCCCGGGCTGGCCAGAAGGCAGTCGATGACAGGATCCGTCTTGAGTGCTGGCCCTGGGAAGTTGGAGGGCCTTAAGCGGCGCATGTCTATGATACCGGCGACACCGCCGCCTGCGGAACCCAATAAGAACCGGGCCTCGGCGATGCAGAGACGAGGGTCCTATGTCGACACTGACTGTATGCTGGCGGCAGACAAGAAGGCTAAGGAGATGGGCTTCATGGACAGCGACGACGACATGTCTGGCGGCCAGACTGCGCGGTCGGGACGGTCATTCCGGACGACGCAGACATCTCGCTCTCGAACGCAGAACTTTGAGTCAACGCTATTCGTGTCAAAGATGTTGGAAGCCATTTTTGGAGCCATGAGAGCTGTGGTTTCTCTCGATAGGATCAGCTACATGAAGACTCAGAATTTAGGCCTCAGGCTTCTGGGTGTTGTGGTTGACACCCAAGCTCCTCCACCAGCTCTGCCTGACGTACTGTTCCTACTGGGTTTCCTCACTGGCGATGCTGAACAGAAACAAGACTTGGGTTTTGCCGGAGCCGTTCCTCGCGTTATCGATCTCATCAAGCGAGCCTACAAGTATAACGGGCCTTGCGTATCCGAAGTCGTCGCTAACAGCTGCTTAACGCTCGCTTCTCTGGTGGTCAACCACCTCCAGAACATTCACAACTTCGCTCAATGCAAGGGCAACGAGATGATCGCCAGCGTTTTACGCACCAGAGGGGCGATGAACGATGCGCGAAGCGTGAACGCCGCTGCAGCTCTTATCTGCAATCTCTGTTTCAAGCACGAGAGCATGAAGAAGGATCTGGGCCAGGACGGATGCTGCGAGGCGTTGGTGGAGGCTCTGCAGAACTACCGAGGGAGTGACAGCTCAGACGGAAGCAAGTCCACCATTGCATCGCTCTTCAAGGCCATAGGCAACATGGCGCTGAACCAGCACAACATGGAACGCTTTCTTGAGTCCCACGTGGAAGTTGCCTTCGAGAAGTTCCTCTCTAGCGTGTCCGTCCAGACCGACATTTTGACGATGTCCTCCTGTATGCTCACTCTCAGTAACCTTGTCATTGAGAAAGATAATATGCAGAGGTTCGAGAACGTCGTCTGTCCGATCCTTTCCGTCCTGCGACGGCAGACGCACTGCAACGTGGAGGTTCACCGGTGGGCCTTCGAAACTTGTGGTCATCTTTGCCGATGGCCACCGAATGCTAAGGCATTCACAAAGAATGACGGGATTACGACGGTGTTGAGCATCTTGCCGTATCTTGAGGACATTCCTGTGCTGCAGTCATCCGTGGTCTATCTTCTGGGTGTCCAGATGACGGATTTGGACAACATCCACCTGCTCCTTGACAAAGAAGTCTTCACGTTCATGAGGAAAATTCTTTTAAACTTCTTGAAGCACAAGGAAGAGATGCGAGATGTGCCGGTGGAGAAGGCCCGAGAGAACATCGTCCTGAACACCACGCTTCCTCTGTCGTGTCTTAGGTGTATGGGACGCATCTTCATAGAGAAGTTCGCGTGTATGGCTGCGTACGAAGCCGGACTATTCGATCTGATAATAAGATGCCTGCCTGTCGTAGTCGACCAGAGCATGGTCAGCTATGAGGTCATCCGTTTGCTACTCACCTTCATCTTCCACTGGCAGTCTGATGAGCCTGCAAGACCCGACGTTGATGCGGATAAGGTCGTAAAGGTGGTCTATGACGCCTGTCAAGAACTCGATTGGGAGGGGTGGGAGCGCGTGGCAGAGGGGACCAACCCCAACGAGACTGTTGCCAATACACCCTGGAATCGATTCCGAATTAAGGGCAGCGATCCGCCATTGAAGAAAGCAGCGCATATCAAGCCGCCGCCTGGTACTCGTGCGTGGCAGATGCTCGGGCTGACGGAAGAGAAAGTCAGCAGCATCGTCCGTGACGTCCGCCGTGCGGTAGGTAATCCTCGTGGGCACCGTAACTACCGGCTGCAGCGTGTAGGAATCGGAGCTCTTGCGTACTTCGCAGGAGAGAAGGTGGCGACGGCGGCTTTTTTGGAGCGACTCAACCCGCCGGACGAGGTTCCGATGATTGGCGAGGACAAGCCTGCTGGCGAGCCAGGTCTGCAGCGGAGAAAGTCAGTAGTTGAGCGTATTTTCAAGAAGGACGAACCTGAGAAGAAGGATACACCCTACATTATCGGCGATCGCAAGCCTAAGGATTCCTATGGCGTCACTGATATTGTCCGAGAGGCACTGAATAACGTTGGCTTCGACGTTGGACTCGTCTACTCTGCCTATCATCTGATGGACAATCTGACCTGGGCTTCGCTAGGCGACGAAAACAAGACGATTCTCTTTGCTGATTGTGCCCTCCTGGACGTGATGAAGGTGCACACGATGCAGGGCGAGAAGGAAGAGCTCATTGCCTGTGCGAAGTCTGTACGGTTCTACAGTCGGTTCCTGAAGTCAGGCGGCATGGTCGAGGACGAAGAAGCGGCCCTCGCTCGCGAGAACATGCTGAAGCAGCAACAGGATAAAGAAGAGAAGAAATCGCGTCGTCAGCGTCGAAATCGGACCAAGAAAAGCGATGGCGGCGTGGATGGAGCACCGCCTTCGTCTAAGAGTTTCAAGACTATGAAGTCATCATTTGCTCCCGGAGGACTAGGCAAGTTCCGTCTCCTGAACGTCAACGATCTGCACATGATGCGGGAAGTGGCAATCGACAACTACGATCTGCAGCTGTCAGGATATTTCGACAACCCATATCCGGACGGCGTTCAGTCCCTTTCACCAGAAGTGAGAGCCAAGCTTCGTCGGGGTGGCCATGCGCAATGCGTGGAAAACGGGGAGAAGAAGATTCTGCACTGGCGCTCTACTCACGACCTACTGGTGTTGGAGTGGAAAACGCTTCCTCTCAAAACCAAGGACAAAACGATCGATCCCAATTACCCCAACCGAGTGGCTATATCTCGGTTGGCAGGCATTAAACGAGGCCTGGGAACCGCGGAGCTCCAGCAGGAGGCAAAGAAGGACGTGTTGATCAGTGCAGGCAATTGTTTTGCGATAATTGGGCCGCCCCTCCCCACGCACCCTCAAGGCATGGTGCTCAGCATCGTCTGTTCAACCAAAGGCAAGAGAGACGAATTCTTGGCCGATGTTACAATGTGGAGAGAAGCGGCAGCTTTTGGATTTAGATGAGTGTTTTTTAATTTTGCTCATTTGCGGGTCTATCAATCTCAAACCGTACGTTACGACCTAGTGTCGGTGCGTCCTCTTAGCCAAGTTGCCACTCTGGCGTTTACCGCTCCCTCGACATCGCAACGCCCTCTCTATAAACAGAGCCCTCCCCCGGTGCGTCCTCTTAGCCAAGTTGCCCCTCTGGCGTTTACCGCTACCTCGACATCGCAACGCCCTCTCTATAAACAGAGCCCTCCCCCTCTAACCAGACGACTACCTCCTCTACACATCCCTCTTTGCTTGATCGAGACCAGAGTTTTTCCACACCAGACCAGAACGTCCCTGAATCAGAGCAGGCAGCTCCGTCTTCATAGTTATCTTCTGACCATGCAGAAGTGCAATTTGGTGGAGCCTGTGCCGTCTCAGTCTCAGAGCCAGACCATGCAGTGTAATCTGGTGGAGCCTGTGCCGTCTCAGTCTACGAGCCGTCCCCTGCAGATTATGCAGAAGCAGTGTAATCGGGTGGAGCCTGTGCCGTCTCAGTCTCAG
>NW_027151304.1:0-1122 GCF_019968955.1 Porospora cf. gigantea A | reverse complement strand
GTCTCGGAAGAGAGATTGGAGTCATCAGACACGTCAGATGACGTGGTGTTATAGGCGGCCTCAGGCACAGGTTCAGCAAGCGCAATGGCGTCGAAGGGTTCGGGGACAACTGATACGACAGCTTCCAATTCAGGTGTAGAGGTTTCGGTGGCATCCATAGGCGTCAGAAACTCCACAGTGGTCTCGCTGGCATATGTTGGCGCATCATCACTCGTCGTCGTATGTAGGGTCTCCAGCATGTCACTGCCGACAGCACCCTCGAACACCTCGCCAGAAGGCAGAGTAGCCGTGAAGCGACCAGAACCGACGACGACAACAGCTCCAGTGATGGAAGTTATTGTCATAGTAAGGCCGGTGTCAGTAGTGTGAACAGCATCGTACTCAGTGACAGGACCAGTAGCACTGTCCAGGTCGAACTCGTGAAGAGTTCCATCGAGGTCGACGACAAGGTAACGGCCAGGCAGCACGACGAGCTTCAATCCGCCGGGCAGAGTCAAGATCTGAGCGCCATGAGGGATGTCAAGGGTACTGAGATCGGCCTCAAGAGGCTTCAGAGCAGTCTCATGAGGGGTCTGAACCGAGCTGAAAGCAATGAAAGCGCTCAAGAGGTTCACACTTCCCTCCACAGGAATGGACACGGAAGCAGAGGGAACAGACGTCGTTACCCCAATCTCCAGAGTTGAGCTGAGGTCGGGAGTAGCAGTGTCGATGGGTGCCACAGGAGCGAGTGCTTCCACTCCAGGATCAGTCAGACTGGCAGAGTCAGCGACGGTGATCTCAGATTCAGAAGTGTGATCTAAGGGTTCAGCAACTGATATGACAGCTTCCAATTCAGGTGTAGAGGTCTCGGTAGGATCCATAGGTGCCAGAGACTCCACAGTGGTCTCGCTGACACATGTTGGCGCATCATCACTTGTTGTCGTATGCAGGGTCTCCAGCATGTCAGCTTCTGGCAAGGCCATCTCACTGGCATCGACGGTCTCCTCAGTCGACGCGTCCGCTGGCTCGGTTAACCCAGCGACATTTGCGGCATAGCGCGGTACATTGGTAGAGACGGGAGTCACTAAAGACTCCGTAACGGACATGCCGTCGTCATCGAAGCCACCGAAACCATCACTCGAC